>NW_026618329.1:0-12678 GCF_000801105.2 Raphanus sativus
GTTAACCAGGTGTATTTGGATTTTTCATCAATGAAAGAAACATAATACTTGAAATTATCTCTAGACAAGCAAGGTGATGTCCAAACATCAGAATGAACAAGATCAAAACAACTTTTATAAACCGTAGAAGAGTTTGGAAAAACAGTTTTACAATGCTTGCCTAAAATACAAGCTTCACAATCTTTGTTCTCAAAAGAAACACCTGGCAACATCAGTTTAAAAGCCTTATTATGAGGGTGTCCTAGTCTAGTATGCCACAATGCATTTTTACTTAGACTAGGAGCAGAAACAGAAGTAAATAAACAGCAACGATCAGAAACAGGAGCAAGATCTTCAAGTAAATATAAGTCTCCTCTGGTCACTCCTTTCCCAATAAGCTTGCTGCTCTCAATATCCTGGAACTTAACATCATTAGGGCTGAATATGACATTGCAATTTAAATCAGTTGCGCATCTCTTCACAGATAACAGATTTGAGGTAAAGGTTGGCATATACAAAGCCTTGGATTCCCTATCAAAGAGTTTAAGACTTCCTATACCTTTGATAGGGATCCTTGCACCATCAGCAATCATCACATGACCAGTAGTAGGCATAATATTTTTTATTAAGCTAGTGTCACTGATCATGTGGTGAGTGCATCCGGAATCAATTACTAAAGGTCTAGTAATGATAGGCTTAGCAATAAGAGCAAGAATGCTAGATGGTTTAAATGCATGCTCAATCCTAGCAGTGTGAGCCATACTAGAATGATTATGCAAATCTTTTACACTATCCAGCATCCTATCATTTCTATCAATCTCCATGCCATTGTCTATCAACCTAGCACCAAAAGATAAACCCTCAATGTTACCATTCTCCTTGAAGAGTTTGATGAGAGCATCAAGGTCAGACTTCTTGAGGTACTCTTGATCATTTGCTCCACGGTTACTCGGTTCACCAGAGTAAGCAACCATGGACCTCTCTTCATTAGTATCCTTGCTAGTACTTGCACCATTTGATCCTTCAGCCTTGTTTGCTCTCTTCTCACGATCCTTCATGAACTTTGCTGGCTTCAAGTGTGGATGGAGAATCCAGCACTGACTCTTCTTATGCCCATGCTTCTTGCAATGATCACAATCCCCATTGAACTTCTCATACTTCCCTTGAGCCGCTTTGTTGGCTTGTGGAGTTTCCTCTTGTTCACCGTGTGTTGCTTGATTCACCAACGCAAGTTCCCCTTTCTTTCCAAACAACCCAATGGTACCTTGTTCCTTTTGAATCCTAGCACACACACTTTCAAGATCCGGCAAGCTATCTTCTCTCAATAAGTGTTGAATCAGCCCTTGGTAAGCTGGATTCAAGGTTAAGAGCAATCCAAACACCTTGTCTTGCTCCCTCCTCTTGTTGAGCTCATCTGCATCCGTAGTACTTGGTCTTAACATCTCAAGTTCAGACCATAGTGATCTAAACTTTCCCAAGTGCTTAGTGAACTCCATATCCTCTTGAACCAAGTGGTTCAAGGCATGCTTAACCTCAAACACTCTGCTTAGGTTTGAGGTGTTTCCATACACCTTCTTTAAGGTGTCCCATAGCTCTTTAGCTGACTCGCAGTAGCTATAGGCATCTAGGATTGCCGGATCAAGTGAGTTTTGAAGAACAGACAACACCAGCATGTCTTCTTGTTCCCATTTGTCAACCGCGTCTTGAGCCGCTTCTCCTCCATCTTCTCCTTGAGTGATCAGCTTTGGAGCTTCACCTACAGTGATGTGCTTCCACAAGCCTTTCATCCCCACAGCAGTCTTCACCATTCGAGACCACACCAAGTAGTTGTTTCCCTTGAAACAAACCGCAACTTTTATGTTCATGTTTCCTCCACTATCCATAGTAAGAACACACGCTAGTTAACACCAAAGTATTGATCTTTAACCAAGAGCTTCAACCACCACCAAGTAACCCACTTTACGTCAACAAACCACACTAGTCTTCACTACTTCTCGGAACCACCAAAGTATCAACCTTTCTTCAAAGAGCTAAGCTAATACTGCTAACGAGTAATAGTCTTCCACTTTCTTCAACGAACAAGTATTGAGTCTTCAACGAACCGAGTTTGTACCTTCACAGCTTCAATGAACCTCTGAAAGTATCAACGAACCGAGCTTGAGTCTTCACTGCTTCCGCGAACCGAAAAGAAACAAGCTTGAGCTTATAACCACCAAGAACACCAAGAACACTTCAAAGATTCTTTAACCTTCTTCTTTGAATCTTCAAAGTCTAACTCGCGAACCAAGGAACAACTAACCTGGCTCTGATACCATAATATTTTTAGAGTTTAAGAGTGTTTTAGATAGTTATGAGAAAGAGTTGAGAGAGTTTAGGTGTTTGTGAGAGAGAAGAACAGTATAATGAGGCGCAATAGTATGACAAACTTGCTTAACCTTTCATTAGTGAGGAGATTACATATATATAGGATGAGATGAGGTCTAGGTTAAGCTAAGAGAGAAATGACAACAAAGGGTCTTCTACAGTGAAGTGGGATGATCTTGTGTTTAAACTCGCGGCTAAGGTGAGAGATGCCAAGAGCATCTTGGACCAGATGCTCTTTACTTTCCAGCCTGTATGCGCGCCACTCCCCTTATCCACAAACGGTCACAAGACCCTCCCTTAACCCTCTTCTTGATCACAAGTCTTTGATGCCTTGCTCTCCACTTCTCATTGCATAGTTTCACCCGATTTACCTCAACACAAAGTAACTGCGCAGTAACTTGATTCTACTGCTGGTAACTTCATGCCCTAACTTTGCACATTTCAAAATGTCTCCAAAGTTTGATTAGAAGTTGGTTTGGTCAAGGTGGTCCGTACAAGTCCGTACACATCCGTACAAGTCCGTACTGTTCGTACACACACTTGCCCAATCTCACTTCTTCTCATCTTCCCAACTTGATCTCCTCATTTCCTTTATTCAATACTAAGTATCAATGCCTCAACTTAACAGTTTTTACAAGAGATCTCAACTCTATAGATGTGTGTGTGTAAGAACTCCAATGGAGTAACAAGAGAGTTTGTAAGTGGAGATTCAAAGAGAGATAGATGAGAGTTTGTTTAGGTGTGTAGATTAGTGTTTACTTGAATCAGAAAGAAGACTTTGAGAGATTATAAGACTTGAGAATAAGAAAGGGAGAGACTAAAGGATTCTGACTCAAGAACACATTTCATAAACTATGAAGGAGAGGGGAAATCCCCCTTACTCACTTAAGAGCTACAATTTCGTCCATACATCATGTATATATAGGCTTTACAATCTGAGACATCATAAACCTATATCTAATGGCTGATAAATCACTTGAAGAATGGATGGTGTAGATGAGCTGGTCTTTTTGTAATATCTGAAGTTGCTGGATAAGGTTCACTTTAATTCAAACCAAGCCTGCTCCTTGATTGGTTCTTCTTAGGCTCCTTTGTATCTGTCCATAGAGAAGTCTAGGTTCATGGTCGTGGCTCCCCTTGTCTTTACAGCCAAGGCCAGCCTGTCACTTTGACTACCTTATCCAAACACTATTGCATAGCTTCTTCCTTCTCCAAACACTATTGCATAGCTTCTTCCTTACCCAAGACACTATTTGGTCGTCCATCACTCTCACTTGTGATCCAAGACTTCCCAAATAGTGGATAGTACTTCCTGAATAGTGTATAGTGCTTTCTCACTATACACTATTACACCATCTACTCCAAATCCATCCAAACTCCTCCATTATCATCCACTCTTCTCTATAAGCCCTTCTTGGACTTTACTTAACTTGATAATCACTTCAGACTCCTTCTGAAGCTTGGTTGAACTCTTCAGCTCAATACTCATTTCTTTTCTTCAAGTTAACACTCCCCCTCAAGCTTGACTCTAGTGATCCTAAGTCAAGCTTGGAACCTTGAAGAACTTCCTCATTAAAAACCTCACCAAGGAAAACCCTTTGGGACAAAACCTTAATGAGGGAAAAAGAGTAAAGTCTCCAAGGCCTAGGGATTGGCCAGTGAGTCTTTGTGCCTTACCAACAATGTAAGGGACACAAAGACTCTGGATCATGGCCCTCATGTGATGCAAGGTTGATCACCTCTTCCCTTGCTCATCTCCAACATATCTTGTACTCTTCTTCAGACAGATCTCGGTCTCTCCCCCTTTCTCACAACCTTCCTGTTGTGATAAAGTGCTCGGACTCTCTGATCTTCTTTGATAGATACAAGCTGAGTCTTGGTTGCTTCTTCTTCATGAGTCACCACCAAGTTACTGAAGCCTTCATGATAAGATGCTTCAGTCTGTGATACCAACCATCTCACTCTAGAGACCGCATTGGAGATTGCCTCCACATCCTTCATTGTGCTTCATAACTGATCTGCTCCTCTTCTTGAATAACCACCAAGTACTCTCAGATCATGTAAGTCTCAACACTCCCCCTCAAGCTTGACCATGTGGAACAAGTCAAGCTTGGAAGGATAGCTTACATGATCACTTATCTTCACACCATTGCAACACCTTGAACTCGCCATCTTTGTATGGAATGCTTGTGGAAGCTTCTCCCTCTTCAGTCACCTCACACTAGAAGCCGCCCTGATAGAGTCTTCATCTTCTCACAGCCAAGAGTACTCTGAATACTCTCTTGCCTAGACACGCCACTGCCTAGACCCAAATGACTTCTTCTTCAGTTGCTTGCAATGGCTCTTCTAAATCGCTTGGAAGCTCACTTAACTCCCCTCCTCAAGCTTGGATTGAGACTTGGGATCCAAGCTTGCAAGGTGAGCTTCAGTGACTCCAAACACTTGTGGCGCATCACCACTCTCTTTACTCTTCTCCATTGTACCCACAATGGCAACACATTCTGCCTCTTTCAACTTGGATGGATGGTGAACCAAGAACACTCCTTGTGAACCTGAAACATCACTCAAACTCCAGCAAAGATCAGAAACAAGTGCATTGGGATCACATCTTGACTAATCATCAAGATTGATCTCCAATGTCTTAAGCTTTGCAACAGATTGAAAACAAGTATGATCAAGTTCCCCTCTTTGCAAGCTTTCCTCTCCAAGTACAAGCAAGATCAAACAGAATCAATGCAAGCTACTAGGCAAATTTTTAAAACTCCTTTACTCAGCTATTAGACATGAATCTAATGCCTCAATGTAAGGTAGCTACTAGACAGTATGTATCCTCTTTAAAGAACCTTTAGCTTTAAAGTCCATACATACTAGTCTCTTAAACTATATGCAACAGCTTTCAATCAGTTTCAATCCATGTATGCAAGCAGATTAAACAATCCTATCATGCATCATTATGAACCGGAGCTAAGCATATTCAATCTCACACACCATGCTTCAACCTTAAGTGATTTCTATACATGAATGCAAGCTGGATAAGATAACACATCTACCATCCTAACAAGACATTTCATTAAGAATCAGGCAAGCAATTTTTAAACAACTCTCTAAGCATTTTCTAAAAACACTCTCAACCACTTAACAATACTCTTATGCATCCTGGGACAGATTCTAAAACCTTTTAGCAATCTTTAAACATCCACAGGAACCAACAATCACACACAACACAACCTGTTAATCAACACACAAGCTCAATATCAAGATGGGAAAACGTTTTGCTTACAGCCAAGAAACCAGCACTGGTTTCTTGAATCTCCATGGCTAAAGGTCATGTCTTTGTTGGATCAGAGAGCATGGATCGTCACCCACCTCCTTCTCCTTCAGTTCATGGCCACCATCTTGTACCACCAGCTCAAAGACCCCTCCTTTCTTCATCTCTACTAGGCGCCAAGCTCTTGACACCATTTCTTTTGGAACCGGATGTGATCTTCTCTTGGACAGGGCGCTTTGGAACAAGGATAGCTAGGCCTTCTCCATACACCTTTGCTTCCAAAGAGCATCACCATCTGGGCAGGAAGAGAACAGGATAAGGAACCACCAGGAATCGCCAAGCTTCAATCTTTCTTCTTCATAAGAACAGAACAGTATGGAGATAGCTTCAATGGTTTGGATTTGAGCTGAGGTGAGAGCAAGTGATTTGCGGAAGCTACAGCTCAGGTTCTGATGAACCTGGCTCTGATACCATGTGAGTTTTTACAAGAGATCTCAACTCTATAGATGTGTGTGTGTATAATACACTCCTAGGATGCTTCTCTGGATAGAAATGGGATAGATCCTTGCAAGTAGAGAATCAGTGACTCAATCTCCTTCAAGGGGGGGGTGGATCGAATGGTGACACAAGAGGGATGAATGAACTCTTGATACTCCTAAGTGATGATCTCGGATATGACACACCTTGATAATCACTCTTATGGGTTTTGTTAGATATGACTCACTAACAAAGACTCAAGAACACTCAGACTACAAGGAACTCGCAGCCGTCAAGAGAGAACAAGAGTTTAGAATAAAAGATTGGATGCTTTCATTAGGGTTGCGAGACACCTATATATAGAGAGAGTAAGGAACATACTCCTTAGTCTCGAAATGTATCAAATAACAAAACCATAGTCTAAATAAAAACATAGGATAAATTAATAAAACATAGTCTTGAACCGAGATCATCAAGTGAGTGATATGGAAGCAACATATGGCCTCGTTAAAAACCTATCTTTGGAAAACCCAGTGGGACAAAACCAAAGATAGGGAAAAAGAGCACACATATGTTACTTGCTCACTTGATGTCTATCTTGGAGCTGAGATGGCTTGAATGGTAGTAAGTGCTTCTTGGTTGATCAAGCTTCTTCCAAGACTTTCTTCTTGCTTCATGGATGTCTTAAGTAAGCCTCCAATGGCCTCTTTGAGTTGCTTGCTTCTGGCTCGAGTCATGGGACCCTTAGGCATGGTGAGAGCATCTTCATCTGCTGGTTCCTCCATGGTCTCCTTATCTTCTTTGCTTGACTGGTCCATGATCATATCATCCCCTCCTTCTTGAAAAGGATTTGTCCTCAAATCTGGCTCATCTGCAACAAAAGAGATCAAGTCAGTAACATTGAAACTATTGCTTATATCATACTTACCTTGAAGATCAAGCTTGTAAGCATTGTCATTGATTTTCTGGATGATCTCAAAAGGACCATCTATCCTCGGCATCAGTTTAGACTTTCTTTCTTTTGGAAACCTCTCCTTGCGCAAGTGAACCCACACCATATCACCTACTTCAAAGATCATTTCACGCCTGCCCTTGTTTGCTCTCTTAGTGTACTGCTTTGTCTTCTCAATAATGTTCTTTCTAGCCTTCTCATGAATCTGCTTCACCATTTCTGCTTTCTTTTTCCCATCCATACTGACCCTAGCACACTCAGGTAAAGGCATAAGATCCAAAGGAGAGATGGGATTGAACCCATAAACAATTTCAAATGGAGAATACTTAGATGCAGAGTGTTGAGCATGATTATAAGCAAATTCACAGTGAGGCAAGTATTCTTCCCATGATTTCAGATTCTTTTTAATGTATGCACGCAAGAGAGTTCCAAGAGTTCTATTAACTACCTCAGTCTGTCCATCAGTTTGTGGATGACATGTAGTAGAAAACAACAGTTTAGTACCTAGCTTAGACCAAAGAGTTTTCCAAAAATAACTAAGAAACTTAGTATCTCTATCAGAAACTATAGTCCTAGGCATGCCATGAATGCGCACAATCTCTTTAAAGAACAGGTTTGCAACATGTAAAGCATCATCAGTCTTATGACAAGCAATGAAATGTGCCATTTTAGAAAATCTATCCACAACCACAAAGATTGAATCCTTACCTGTTTTGGTCCTTGGCAATCCGACAACAAAGTCCATAGATATATCATTCCAAGGATGAGTAGGAATAGGTAGAGGAGTATACAAACCGTGAGGTTGGACCTTTGACTTGGCTGCTTTGCAAGTTGCACACCTTCCACAGATTCTCTCAACATCTCGTTTCATGTGTGGCCAAAAGAAGTGATCCTGCAAAACCTTAAGAGTCTTGGCAATACCAAAATGTCCCATTAAGCTTCCTCCATGGGATTCCCTGACAAACAAATCTCTTAAAGAACAGTTAGGCACACACAGTCTATTATCATAGAATAAGAATCCATCCTGCCTAAAGTAATGCCCTGCAGCATATTTCTCACATGATTGATAAGCTTCCTGAAAGTCAGAATCAGTTGCATACATATCTTTAAGTTGTTCAAATCCTAGCAACTTAGCATCAAGAGTATTCAAGAGAGTATACCTTCTTGATAGTGCATCAGCAACTATATTTTCCTTACCTTGTTTGTATTTGATCACATAGGGAAAGGTTTCAATGAATTCTACCCATCTGGCGTGTCTCTTGCTGAGTTTGCTTTGCCCCTTGAGATACTTGAGAGACTCATGGTCGGTGTGAATGACAAACTCCTTTGGCCATAGATAATGCTGCCAAGTCTGTAGAGCTCTCACCAAGGCGTATAGTTCTTTGTCATAAGTGGCATAGTTGAGAGTAGCTCCACTTAGTTTCTCACTGAAGTATGCAATGGGCCTTCTATCCTGCATCAACACAGCACCAATACCAATTCCTGAGGCATCACATTCAATCTCAAAGGTTTTAGAGAAATCAGGAAGTATAAGGAGAGGAGAGTTAGTAAGCTTCTCTTTGAGGGTTTGAAAGGAGGTTTCTTGTGCTTCTTCCCACTTGAATCCTACATCTTTCTTGATGATCTCAGTCAGTGGAGCTGCTATAGTGCTGAAGTCTTTCACAAATCGCCTATAGAAACCTGCTAGACCATGGAAACTCCTTACTTCATTTATGGTTTTAGGACTCGGCCACTCTTGTATAGCTTTCACCTTCTCTTGATCCACCTTTACTCCATCTGCACTCACAACAAAGCCTAGGAAGACCAAGTTATCCGTACAGAAAGTGCATTTCTTAAGATTAGCAAAGAGCTTTTCTTTTCTCAAAACATCAAGAACAGTCCTAACATGAACTATATGCTCTTCTAAACTCTTGGAGTAAACTAGGATATCATCAAAGTAAACTACCACAAACACTCCTATAAAAGATCTAAGCACATGATTCATCAATCTCATAAAGGTACTAGGAGCATTGGTTAAGCCAAAAGGCATCACCAACCACTCATACAAACCATGCTTAGTCTTGAAAGCGGTTTTCCACTCATCTCCCTCTTTCATCCTAATTTGATGATACCCACTCTTAAGGTCTATCTTAGAAAAGATACTAGAGCCATGCAATTCATCTAGCATATCATCTAATCTAGGAATAGGGTGGCGATACTTCACTGTTATGTTGTTGATGGCTCTGCAATCAACACACATGCGCCAGCTACCATCTTTCTTGGGCACAAGGAGAACTGGAACAGCACATGGACTCATACTCTCTCGGATATGACCCTTCTCCATTAGTTCCTCCACTTGTCTTTGCAACTCCTTAGTCTCAACAGGATTGGTTCTGTATGCTGGTCGGTTAGGAAGAGTAGAGCCAGGAACAAAGTCTATCTGATGTTCTATCCCGCGCACTGGTGGCAATCCTGTGGGGTTGTCTTCTGGAAACACATCAGTATACTCCTGCAAAAGAGAGACTAGTTCACTAGGATAATCCTGTGTAAGATCAGTGACTGTTAGCAAGGTCTCTTTAAACATAAGTAAAACAATAGAGGATTGAGAGTAAAGAATTCTTTTGATATCTCCCTGTTTGGTATAGAGGCTGTGATGTTTCTGATCAGGCTTCAGGTCGATCTCTTTCTTTTTCTGAAGTTGGAGTTGATCTGCTTGAACTTCTTTAGGTGACAAAGGTACCAGCACTGTCTTCTTTCCATTAAACTCAAAAGAGTGCTTGTTACTGAAACCATCATGAACCACTCGCCTATCAAACTGCCAAGGTCTACCAAGAAGGATATGGCTAGCTTCCATTGGTAAAACATCACACAAGATCTCATCTTCATATCTACCAATGGCTATAGGGATCAGCACTTGATTGGAGACTCTCATCTCACCTTCTTCATTGAGCCATTGCAGCCGGTAAGGTCTAGGATGTTTCTGAACTTTCAAACCCAATTTCTTCACCATGGTCTCACTAGCTACATTGACACAGCTCCCACCATCAATAATAAGGCTGCACACCTTACCCTGAACCATACACCTAGTGTAGAAGAGGTTCTCACGCTGCTCAGTCTCTTCAGCCTTAGTTTGCAAGTTCAAAAGTCTTCTTGTCACCAACAATCTTCCTTTCACTGGTTCTACTTCACTACCTTCATCAGACCTGTCTTGATCAGACCCGGAGTGCTCTTCTTCTGATTCATACTCTCCATTCTCAAGTAGAATCATCACTTTCTTGTTGGTGCATTCATTGGCATAGTGTCCTCTGCCTTGACACTTGAAACACTTCACATCTCTAGTTCTAGAACTTGTAGCTTCCGCCTTGCTTTTCTCTTTGCTGTATGGGATGCTAGACTTGGATTCTTCTTTCGGCTGAGGCTTGTTATCTCTCATATGGGATGGTTTCTCTTCTTTAGTGTACTGATACTTGCTGGACCCATAGTTGCCTCGCGAGTGATGCTTCCTCTTAATCTGTTGCTCCACCAGGATAGCTTTGTGCAACATCTCTTCTATCTCAATGTAGTGTTGCATCTCCACATTGTCTTGAATCTCGCGGTTAAGTCCTCCAAGAAATCGGGCCATAGAAGCTTCTCTATCCTCAGATATACCAGCTCTCAACATCAGCAACTCCATCTCCTGGTAGTACTCTTCCACAGTCTTGGTTCCTTGTGTAAGTTTCCTCAATTTCTGATGAAGATCTCTGTGGTAGTGGTTAGGCACAAACCTTTTGCGCATAAGAGACTTCATCTCTTGCCAAGTCTCAACTGGATACTCTTGATTTATCCTCCTAGTAGTCACCAGTTGATCCCACCAACTCAGAGCATAATCATAGAACTCAGTTGCAGCAAATTGAATCCTCTGAATATTGGTGTAGTGCTTGCAGTTGAATACAATCTCGATCTTCTTCTCCCATTCAAGATACGCATCAGGGTCCACTTTGCCATGGAAGGGAGGGATCTTAAGCTTCAAACCAGAAAGCTCATCACGGTAAGGTCTTCTTTCATCATGATCACGACGAGTTCTCCTTCTACTACCTCGTGATGCTGAGGAAGAACCACTCCTCTCACTTCGGTGGCGCTCATAGTAGTTATCAGTCTCTTGTGAACCACCATGCTCTTGCGGAGTATGAGTGTGACGGTTCCTCCTACTCTCATTACTGTGACCTTGACCAGTAGCTTGTCTAATCTCCCTTCTGATCTCTTCCATGTTGTGTTTCATCATCTCATTCATGCTTTCCAACATAGTCTTATTAAGCTGAGCAGTCATAGCTTCCATCAACATCTTGTTTCTTCTCATCACTTCTGCTTCTTCCTCACTCTCGTTACCCATTGGTACCTGAAATCAAAACAACAAAAACTCAGCCAGTAAGAGAATTCAAAGAAGAAAACCAAATAAGGAAACAAAAATCAAAGACAGACTAGGCGGCAAAAGATTTTAATCAGGATTTAAAATTCTTTGTAACTTATACAGCAAGAATGCCAAGAGTTACTCACTATCAATCGATCAAAACACCCAAGGCTATCAGATTTTCAACAACACAAGAGAAGATCTATCAGTTTCAAACAGATTAAACAACAGATCTAACACAATCACAATAAGGGATGATCGAATCTCTAACAGATCAAAAATAGAAACTTTTAACTCTAGCAATACTGAACTTGAAAGGAAATCAAATCGACAGAAACAATAAAGTGAAACTCAGATCTATCAATGGCTATGAACACCAAGAACAGATCGAGTGAAAGCTTGAAGAAAACGAGCACTTCCCTATCCAGATTTGCTCTGATACCACATAATACACTCCTAGGATGCTTCTCTGGATAGAAATGGGATAGATCCTTGCAAGTAGAGAATCAGTGACTCAATCTCCTTCAAGGGGGGGGTGGATCGAATGGTGACACAAGAGGGATGAATGAACTCTTGATACTCCTAAGTGATGATCTCGGATATGACACACCTTGATAATCACTCTTATGGGTTTTGTTAGATATGACTCACTAACAAAGACTCAAGAACACTCAGACTACAAGGAACTCGCAGCCGTCAAGAGAGAACAAGAGTTTAGAATAAAAGATTGGATGCTTTCATTAGGGTTGCGAGACACCTATATATAGAGAGAGTAAGGAACATACTCCTTAGTCTCGAAATGTATCAAATAACAAAACCATAGTCTAAATAAAAACATAGGATAAATTAATAAAACATAGTCTTGAACCGAGATCATCAAGTGAGTGATATGGAAGCAACATATGGCCTCGTTAAAAACCTATCTTTGGAAAACCCAGTGGGACAAAACCAAAGATAGGGAAAAAGAGCACACATATGTTACTTGCTCACTTGATGTCTATCTTGGAGCTGAGATGGCTTGAATGGTAGTAAGTGCATCTTGGTTGATCAAGCTTCTTCCAAGACTTTCTTCTTGCTTCATGGATGTCTTAAGTAAGCCTCCAATGGCCTCTTTGAGTTGCTTGCTTCTGGCTCGAGTCATGGGACCCTTAGGCATGGTGAGAGCATCTTCATCTGCTGGTTCCTCCATGGTCTCCTTATCTTCTTTGCTTGACTGGTCCATGATCATATCATTTTACTGGTTCCAAATAAAGCTTTTTAGATCGTGGTTCA
>NW_026618330.1:0-12667 GCF_000801105.2 Raphanus sativus
ATTAAGTCTCCAAACTCCTTTCTTGCCTTGAAAGGTAAGTTAGGTCAAGATAGTAGCTTGTGGAGCAAGACTGCACAAACAGAACCAAATTGGCTTCTCTTGATGAATTCTCTTTGGATCACCAACCAGCTTCTTCTTCTGTGGTCATTCCATTATTTATTTCAACACTCCCCTCAAGCTTGACCATAGGAGATCCTTGGACAAGCTTTGGAACTGAGAGCACTTGCCTCATTAAAAAACCTAGGTGTGGAAACCTCATGGGAAAAAACCATCACTTAGGGAAAAAGAGTGCAACTACCCTCAGCCTAGGGATTGGCCAGTGGGTTTATGAGTCTTTGATCAATTTGGGACTCATAAACCCTGGATCATGGCATTTACTTCAATGGAAGCTGGCAACAATGCCTTCCTTGCTTCACACTCAAAACTGCTTGGAATCCTCCATGTTGCTGGTTCTTTGTCTCCCCTTTCTTCTGACCTCCCCTGCCATCATCAAAGGGTTTGATCCACGACCAGACTCTCCATTATGAGCTCCAAGTACCTGATTCAAACAATGCACACACACATGCATCAATTCTCAAGGCAAACCTATTCAATCATAAGCATAAGTATAGATTAAGGTACTTCCTTGCATAAGTTGAATGGACATTGGCTTCTCATATTAACAGATATAAAGTGGGATATCTTCTTACTCACAACTCCTGTGAGATTTATTCAACTTCCTGGTTATTCTCCACTGATTAGTGGTTCCAAATAAAGCTTCTTAGATATTGGTTCATCCTGGTTTTGATAAGAATCATGAAGATATTGCCATATGTCCGAACAGGCTAATCTGGAATCATCTGGATAGAAAGTGGGATATCTTCTTACTCACAACTCCTATGAGATTTATTCAACTTCCTGGTTATTCTCCACTGATTAGTGGTTCCAAATAAAGCTTCTTAGATCGTGGTTCATCCTGGTTTGATAAGAATCATGAAGATATTGCCATATGTCCGAACAGGCTAATCTGGAATCATCTGGATAGAAAGTGGGATATCTTCTTACTCACAACTCCTATGAGATTTATTCAACTTCCTGGTTATTCTCCACTGATTAGTGGTTCCAAATAAAGCTTCTTAGATCGTGGTTCATCCTGGTTTGATAAGAATCATGAAGATAATGGCATATGTCCGAACAGGCTAATCTGGAATCATCTGGATAGAAAGTGGGATATCTTCTTACTCACAACTCTTATGAGATTTATTCAACTTCCTGGTTATTCTCCACTGATTAGTGGTTCCAAATAAAGCTTCTTAGATCGTGGTTCATCCTGGTTTGATAAGAATCATGAAGATATTGCCATATGTCCGAACAGGCTAATCTGGAATCATCTGGATAGAAAGTGGGATATCTTCTTACTCACAACTCCTATGAGATTTATTCAACTTCCTGGTTATTCTCCACTGATTAGTGGTTCCAAATAAAGCTTCTTAGATCGTGGTTCATCCTGGTTTGATAAGAATCATGAAGATATTGCCATATGTCCGAACAGGCTAATCTGGAATCATCTGGATAGAAAGTGGGATATCTTCTTACTCACAACTCCTATGAGATTTATTCAACTTCCTGGTTATTCTCCACTGATTAGTGGTTCCAAATAAAGCTTCTTAGATCGTGGTTCATCCTGGTTTGATAAGAATCATGAAGATAATGGCATATGTCCGAACAGGCTAATCTGGAATCATCTGGATAGAAGGTGGGATATCTTCTTACTCACAACACTTATGAGATTTATTCAACTTCCTGGTTATTCTCCACTGATTAGTGGTTCCAAATAAAGCTTCTTAGATCGTGGTTCATCCTGGTTTGATAAGAATCATGAAGATATTGCCATATGTCCGAACAGGCTAATCTGGAATCATCTGGATAGAAAGTGGGATATCTTCTTACTCACAACTCCTATGAGATTTATTCAACTTCCTGGTTATTCTCCACTGATTAGTGGTTCCAAATAAAGCTTCTTAGATCGTGGTTCATCCTGGTTTGATAAGAATCATGAAGATATTGCCATATGTCCGAACAGGCTAATCTGGAATCATCTGGATAGAAAGTGGGATATCTTCTTACTCACAACTCCTATGAGATTTATTCAACTTCCTGGTTATTCTCCACTGATTAGTGGTTCCAAATAAAGCTTCTTAGATCGTGGTTCATCCTGGTTTGATAAGAATCATGAAGATATTGCCATATGTCCGAACAGGCTAATCTGGAATCATCTGGATAGAAAGTGGGATATCTTCTTACTCACAACTCCTATGAGATTTATTCAACTTCCTGGTTATTCTCCACTGATTAGTGGTTCCAAATAAAGCTTCTTAGATCGTGGTTCATCCTGGTTTGATAAGAATCATGAAGATATTGCCATATGTCCGAACAGGCTAATCTGGAATCATCTGGATAGAAAGTGGGATATCTTCTTACTCACAACTCCTATGAGATTTATTCAACTTCCTGGTTATTCTCCACTGATTAGTGGTTCCAAATAAAGCTTCTTAGATCGTGGTTCATCCTGGTTTGATAAGAATCATGAAGATAATGCCATATGTCCGAACAGGCTAATCTGGAATCATCTGGATAGAAGGTGGGATATCTTCTTACTCACAACACTTATGAGATTTATTCAACTTCCTGGTTATTCTCCACTGATTAGTGGTTCCAAATAAAGCTTCTTAGATCGTGGTTCATCCTGGTTTGATAAGAATCATGAAGATATTGCCATATGTCCGAACAGGCTAATCTGGAATCATCTGGATAGAAAGTGGGATATCTTCTTACTCACAACTCCTATGAGATTTATTCAACTTCCTGGTTATTCTCCACTGATTAGTGGTTCCAAATAAAGCTTCTTAGATCGTGGTTCATCCTGGTTTGATAAGAATCATGAAGATATTGCCATATGTCCGAACAGGCTAATCTGGAATCATCTGGATAGAAAGTGGGATATCTTCTTACTCACAACTCCTATGAGATTTATTCAACTTCCTGGTTATTCTCCACTGATTAGTGGTTCCAAATAAAGCTTCTTAGATCGTGGTTCATCCTGGTTTGATAAGAATCATGAAGATATTGCCATATGTCCGAACAGGCTAATCTGGAATCATCTGGATAGAAGGTGGGATATCTTCTTACTCACAACTCCTATGAGATTTATTCAACTTCCTGGTTATTCTCCACTGATTAGTGGTTCCAAATAAAGCTTCTTAGATCGTGGTTCATCCTGGTTTGATAAGAATCATGAAGATATTGCCATATGTCCGAACAGGCTAATCTGGAATCATCTGGATAGAAAGTGGGATATCTTCTTACTCACAACTCCTATGAGATTTATTCAACTTCCTGGTTATTCTCCACTGATTAGTGGTTCCAAATAAAGCTTCTTAGATCGTGGTTCATCCTGGTTTGATAAGAATCATGAAGATATTGCCATATGTCCGAACAGGCTAATCTGGAATCATCTGGATAGAAAGTGGGATATCTTCTTACTCACAACACTTATGAGATTTATTCAACTTCCTGGTTATTCTCCACTGATTAGTGGTTCCAAATAAAGCTTCTTAGATCGTGGTTCATCCTGGTTTGATAAGAATCATGAAGATATTGCCATATGTCCGAACAGGCTAATCTGGAATCATCTGGATAGAAAGTGGGATATCTTCTTACTCACAACTCCTATGAGATTTATTCAACTTCCTGGTTATTCTCCACTGATTAGTGGTTCCAAATAAAGCTTCTTAGATCGTGGTTCATCCTGGTTTGATAAGAATCATGAAGATATTGCCATATGTCCGAACAGGCTAATCTGGAATCATCTGGATAGAAAGTGGGATATCTTCTTACTCACAACTCCTATGAGATTTATTCAACTTCCTGGTTATTCTCCACTGATTAGTGGTTCCAAATAAAGCTTCTTAGATCGTGGTTCATCCTGGTTTGATAAGAATCATGAAGATATTGCATATGTCCGAACAGGCTAATCTGGAATCATCTGGATAGAAAGTGGGATATCTTCTTACTCACAACTCCTATGAGATTTATTCAACTTCCTGGTTATTCTCCACTGATTAGTGGTTCCAAATAAAGCTTCTTAGATCGTGGTTCATCCTGGTTTGATAAGAATCATGAAGATAATGGCATATGTCCGAACAGGCAAATCTGGAATCATCTGGATAGAAGGTGGGATATCTTCTTGCTCACAACACTTATGAGATTTATTCAACTTCCTGGTTATTCTCCACTGATTAGTGGTTCCAAATAAAGCTTCTTAGATCGTGGTTCATCCTGGTTTGATAAGAATCATGAAGATATTGCCATATGTCCGAACAGGCTAATCTGGAATCATCTGGATAGAAAGTGGGATATCTTCTTACTCACAACTCCTATGAGATTTATTCAACTTCCTGGTTATTCTCCACTGATTAGTGGTTCCAAATAAAGCTTCTTAGATCGTGGTTCATCCTGGTTTGATAAGAATCATGAAGATATTGCCATATGTCCGAACAGGCTAATCTGGAATCATCTGGATAGAAAGTGGGATATCTTCTTACTCACAACTCTATGAGATTTATTCAACTTCCTGGTTATTCTCCACTGATTAGTGGTTCCAAATAAAGCTTCTTAGATCGTGGTTCATCCTGGTTTGATAAGAATCATGAAGATATTGCCATATGTCCGAACAGGCTAATCTGGAATCATCTGGATAGAAAGTGGGATATCTTCTTACTCACAACTCCTATGAGATTTATTCAACTTCCTGGTTATTCTCCACTGATTAGTGGTTCCAAATAAAGCTTCTTAGATCGTGGTTCATCCTGGTTTGATAAGAATCATGAAGATATTGCCATATGTCCGAACAGGCTAATCTGGAATCATCTGGATAGAAAGTGGGATATCTTCTTACTCACAACTCCTATGAGATTTATTCAACTTCCTGGTTATTCTCCACTGATTAGTGGTTCCAAATAAAGCTTCTTAGATCGTGGTTCATCCTGGTTTGATAAGAATCATGAAGATATTGCCATATGTCCGAACAGGCTAATCTGGAATCATCTGGATAGAAAGTGGGATATCTTCTTACTCACAACTCCTATGAGATTTATTCAACTTCCTGGTTATTCTCCACTGATTAGTGGTTCCAAATAAAGCTTCTTAGATCGTGGTTCATCCTGGTTTGATAAGAATCATGAAGATATGCCATATGTCCGAACAGGCTAATCTGGAATCATCTGGATAGAAGGTGGGATATCTTCTTACTCACAACACTTATGAGATTTATTCAACTTCCTGGTTATTCTCCACTGATTAGTGGTTCCAAATAAAGCTTCTTAGATCGTGGTTCATCCTGGTTTGATAAGAATCATGAAGATAATGCCATATGTCCGAACAGGCTAATCTGGAATCATCTGGATAGAAAGTGGGATATCTTCTTACTCACAACTCCTATGAGATTTATTCAACTTCCTGGTTATTCTCCACTGATTAGTGGTTCCAAATAAAGCTTCTTAGATCGTGGTTCATCCTGGTTTGATAAGAATCATGAAGATATTGCCATATGTCCGAACAGGCTAATCTGGAATCATCTGGATAGAAAGTGGGATATCTTCTTACTCACAACTCCTATGAGATTTATTCAACTTCCTGGTTATTCTCCACTGATTAGTGGTTCCAAATAAAGCTTCTTAGATCGTGGTTCATCCTGGTTTGATAAGAATCATGAAGATATTGCCATATGTCCGAACAGGCTAATCTGGAATCATCTGGATAGAAAGTGGGATATCTTCTTACTCACAACTCCTATGAGATTTATTCAACTTCCTGGTTATTCTCCACTGATTAGTGGTTCCAATAAAGCTTCTTAGATCGTGGTTCATCCTGGTTTGATAAGAATCATGAAGATATTGCATATGTCCGAACAGGCTAATCTGGAATCATCTGGATAGAAAGTGGGATATCTTCTTACTCACAACTCCTATGAGATTTATTCAACTTCCTGGTTATTCTCCACTGATTAGTGGTTCCAAATAAAGCTTCTTAGATCGTGGTTCATCCTGGTTTGATAAGAATCATGAAGATATTGCCATATGTCCGAACAGGCTAATCTGGAATCATCTGGATAGAAAGTGGGATATCTTCTTACTCACAACTCCTATGAGATTTATTCAACTTCCTGGTTATTCTCCACTGATTAGTGGTTCCAAATAAAGCTTCTTAGATCGTGGTTCATCCTGGTTTGATAAGAATCATGAAGATATTGCCATATGTCCGAACAGGCTAATCTGGAATCATCTGGATAGAAAGTGGGATATCTTCTTACTCACAACTCCTATGAGATTTATTCAACTTCCTGGTTATTCTCCACTGATTAGTGGTTCCAAATAAAGCTTCTTAGAT
This sequence comes from Raphanus sativus, assembly GCF_000801105.2. Lineage (NCBI taxonomy): Eukaryota > Viridiplantae > Streptophyta > Magnoliopsida > Brassicales > Brassicaceae > Raphanus > Raphanus sativus. Next base: position 6,427 of record NW_026618330.1, read on the forward strand.
CGTGGTTCATCCTGGTTTGATAAGAATCATGAAGATATTGCCATATGTCCGAACAGGCTAATCTGGAATCATCTGGATAGAAAGTGGGATATCTTCTTACTCACAACTCCTATGAGATTTATTCAACTTCCTGGTTATTCTCCACTGATTAGTGGTTCCAAATAAAGCTTCTTAGATCGTGGTTCATCCTGGTTTGATAAGAATCATGAAGATATTGCCATATGTCCGAACAGGCTAATCTGGAATCATCTGGATAGAAAGTGGGATATCTTCTTACTCACAACTCCTATGAGACTTATTCAACTTCCTGGTTATTCTCCACTGATTAGTGGTTCCAAATAAAGCTTCTTAGATCTGATATTTTTAGTAGTATTGAGTAGATAAAGTGGATTGAAGTGAGTTTAATGATAAAGGTTATGAAGAACATGAAGAACATTATGAACTAGAGAGAGAGAGTTGCAAAATCGTGTTTTTAGGTTAATGAGACAGAGTTTACAATATAAAGGAAAAGCTAAGACACAGATTTACTATTCTAAGCATGTGTAGTCAAAGGATAAGGCTGCTTTAGTTTGAACTAAACCAATGAGAAGCCTCACATGCTTATGGGAAGAACCTTATCCATCCAGGCTGTTCCAGCCTGTCTTGCGCAGCTTCTTCCCTTCTCCAACGGTCTGATTCACTCATGAGAGCTTCCCATAGTATAGTAACCTTAGCATAGTAACTTTGGTCTTGTTACCAATTTACCTTAGTAATATAAAGTTACCACAGTAACTAAAAAGTTACCACAGTAACTTTTATAGTTACTTTCCCATCTCTTTGCTATCACATCTTCTTCTCATAAGTATCCAAGTCTCTTCTCAATATTAATCTCAATCTCTCATCCTTTCAACACTCCCCCTCAAGCTTAACCATGTGGAACAAGTTAAGCTTGGAAGGACCATGAGATCTTCCTCATTAAAAACCTCATCAAAGAAAACCCAGTGGGACAAAACTTTGATGAGGGAAAAAGAGTAAAGATCTCATGATCAGGGGACTAGCTGGTTGATGAGAGATCAATGAGACCCAACCTGATATGGATGGATTCCATTGTCTTCTGTCTCGCAGCCTTGGTGAAGATGTCTGCTAACTGGTCTTCACTTCTAGTGTAGCATGGCAAGATCACTCCCAAGACTATCATCTGCCTGACCTTGTGGCAGTCCACTTCAATGTGCTTTGTCCTCTCATGGAACACTGAGTTGGTGGCTATGTGTATTGCAGCTTGATTGTCACAATGCATGGTCATTGGTGTAGCTTGCTCAATCTCCAAGTGTTTCAGAATCCCCTTGATCCAAATCAACTCGTTGGTGAGCTTCAGCATAGCCCTATACTCAGCCTCAGCACTAGAGCAAGAGACCACCTTCTGCTTCTTGCTCTTCCATGTGACTAAGTTCCCACCAATGAATGTGCAATAGCCAGTTGTAGATCTTCTATCTACTCTGTCTCCTGCCCAATCCGCATCACAATAGCCTACAACCTCAGTACTTCCATTGCACCCCATCCATACTCCTTGACCAGATGTACCATTCAGATACATCAGGATCCTTTCCACCATTCTCCAATGATGCTCTTTAGGTAGTTGCATATGTTGACTTACCTGGTTCACAGCAAAACAAATATCAGGTCTAGTAATGGTGAGGTAAATGAGCTTACCCACTAGCTTTCTATAAAGCTTTGGATCATGGAAGGGCTTGCTGTCTTCACTCTCCCCCTCACGTGGGACTTTATAGCCATCTTCCATTGGCATCCTTGCGGTTTTGCCTCCAAGTACACCTGCATCTCTCAATAGATCAAGTGTATATTTTCTTTGGGAAATGAATAATCCTTCCTTAGCTCTACATAGCTCAATACCAAGGAAGTACTTCATTTCTCCTAAATCTTTTATCTCAAATACAGACTTTAAAAAGTCTTTAGTCTCTTGTATACCTGCCTTATCAGAACCAGTAATGATAATATCATCTACATAGACCAATAGACAGATGATACCTGACTTGGTAGTAAGTGTAAACAGAGTGTGGTCTAGTTCGCACTTCCTGAATCCTCTTCCATTCAGAGTGGTACTCAACTTGTTGTACCATGCTCTAGGAGACTGCTTCAACCCATAGATAGCTTTCTTTAGTCTCAAAACATTGCCTGGCTTCACCATTCCCTCAAGACCAGGAGGAGGTAACATGTAGACTTCATCCTCTAGTTCTCCTTGTAAGAAAGCATTCTTTACATCCATTTGCCAAAGATCCCACTCTTGGTTCACAGCCAAGGATAGTACTACCCGAATGGTGTGAAGTTTGGCAACAGGGGCAAAGGTATCAATGTAGTCTTCTCCATAGGTCTGAGTGAATCCTCTAGCTACAAGTCTTGTCTTTCTCCGGTCTATCTTCCCATTAGGAAGGTACTTGATGGTAAAGATCCACTTACAAGATACTGCTCTCTTTCCTTTTGGCAATGTGCTTTCATACCAAGTGTCATTCTTGATCATGGCATTGGCTTCATCATTTACTGAGTCTCTCCATTCTTGAATCAACATAGCTTCTTCATAGCTTCTTGGTACATAACTCTCATCCAAGCTCACCATAAAGGCTTGATGCTCTTCTGGATACTCAGCAAAAGAACACACAGCTTGGGAAGGATGCTCCACAGCCTGGGCATTGTAGTACACTCTCGTGTTTACCCAGTTGGAAGCATCCTTCTTCACCCGTGTGCTTCTCCTCAATGGTACTGAAGTAACAGCTTCTGGTTGGGTAGCTTCTTGTTGTGTAGTACTTGTAGTACTTGCCGGTTCATGTTCTTGACCTCCACTAGCTTCACCTTCTCTATACTGATCTCCCTGGTCAGTCTCACCTCCTTGATGCATCTCACTTTGATCAGGATTTGCTGAGCTTTGATCTCCCTGACCTCCAGCCTCAGCTTCATTTCCCCCCTCATGATCAATGTGGGATGTTTCTTCAGCTTCATTTCCAGCAGTGGTGTTTGTACCACTTGGATCCTGGGTCATGTTGATCCCAATCCTTTCTAGTATCAATCTAAGGCTTGCAGCCTTATCAGATGGTCTAGACAAGTCTTCCAAGTCTTCCCATTTCTTATCATCATAGAAACACTTCTCTTCCAGGAACCTGACATCCCTAGACACCATCACTCTCCTTGTGATCGGATCAAAACACTTGTAGCCCTTTTGTGTTGTAGAATAACCTACAAACATAGCTCTTGTGCTCTTGGCTTCAAGTTTGTTCCTCCTGTTTTCAGGCACCAGTACAAAACATACACAGCCAAATACTCTCAAGTGTTCAATCACTGGCTTACATTGGTTCAGGACTTCATAAGGACACTGATCCTTTAGTACTCTAGTTGGTGTTCTGTTGATCAGGTAGCATGCGGCAAGAACTGCATCACTCCAGAATCTCTTAGGTACACTAGTATGAAACATCATTGATCTAGTGACTTCCATGAGATGCCTGTTCTTTCTCTCGGCCACCCCATTTTGTTGGGGTGTATAAGGACAACTGGTTTGATGCAGAATCCCATGTTGAGCAAGATGGTTCTTGAATGCATTGCTGGTGTATTCTCCACCATTATCAGACCTGAAAATCTTGATCTTGGCATTATATTGGTTAGAGACATACATTTGAAAATTTTTAAATGCATCAAGGACCATGTCTTTGGTTTTGATAAGTGTTAACCAGGTGTATTTGGATTTTTCATCAATGAATGAGACAAAATATTTATAACTATCCCTAGACAAGCATGGAGCAGTCCAAACATCAGAATGAACAAGATCAAAGCATTTTTCATAAATGGTAGAAGATGTTTGAAACACAGTCTTACAATGCTTTCCTAGGATACAAGACTCACACTCATTATTTTTAAACATGACACCTGGTAACATTAAGCTCAAGGCTCTAACATGGGGATGTCCTAGCCTAGAATGCCACAATGCACCTTTACTAAAAGCAGAACTTAATAAACAACTAGAAGAAGAAATAGGGGCAGTGTCTTGCAACAAGTAGAGATCTCCTCTTGAGGTTCCTTGCCCAATGAGCTTACAGCTCTCAATATCCTGAAACTTGACATCATTAGGACTAAAGATGACATTACATTGAAGATCATTAGTGCATCTTTTGACAGATAAGAGATTTGAAGTGAACTCAGGCATGAACAAAGCTGGACTCCTTATTAAACAGATTCAACTTACCAATACCTCTAATAGGTATCCTATCACCATTAGCAATCATGACATGTCCTTGAGCCGGTTCAATCTCTTTAATCAATGAATGATCACTAATCATATGATGAGATGCACCCGAATCAACAATCAAAGGTTTCAAGATGGGTTTCCAGCCTATGAGATATGAGTACTATATGCTCCCATCTCACCATTCAATGCATGAACACTCCTAACAGATTCAGTTTCAGTTCGCAAATGATCAACCAATTCTAGCACCCTATCACCAATGCTAGCAGTTTTAATATGCAGTAAAGGAGTAACCAAGGGGTGTTACCAGACTCTTTTAAGGCTTTGATCAGGGCATCAATGTCTGATCTCCTTATCATCTCATGCTCCATGCTCTTCCCGGCTGAATGGAGTGATGAAAGAGCCTTGCCTTCACTTTCACCCGCCTTGCTTGTGGAGCTAGAACCAGATGGACCCGCTTCACTTGCCTCAGCAGAAAGGTTTGCTCTTCCTTCACGCTCCTTGTTGAACTTGCCGGCTTGAGATGAGGATGCAACACCCAACACTGACTCCTCTTGTGACCTTTGCGCTTGCAGTGATCACAATTGCCTCCCAAATGACTTCTCCTGGTAACCAGCCTTGTTAGCTTGCATCTCTTCAGCTTTATGCGCCATGGTCATATCCCTTTGCCACCAAAGAGACCCAAAGATCCCTCTTCCTTCTGAAGCTGAGCACACACTTCCTCCATGGATGGTAAGTTGGGTGCTCTCAAGATGTGTTTGATCACATCTTTGTAAGCCGGATCAAGAGTAAGCAACAAACCAAACACTTGATCCTGCTCTTTCCTTTCCATCAGCACATTCATGTCATTAGTGCTAGGCCTCAACGACTCAAGCTCAGACCACATGGACCTATACTTGCCTAGATGCTTGGTGAACTCCTCACCATCTTGCACAAGAGTGTTGATGCCTTTCTTCAGCTCAAACACACGGCTCAGATTAGTGACATTCCCAAATGTCTTTTGGAGAGTCTCCCACAGGTGCTTAGGGTCTCACAGTAGCTGTAAGCATCCAAGATAGGTAGCTCAAGTGACCCTTGCAACACGGACAACACCATCAGGTCTTCTTGAATCCACTTCTTATTATCAGCAACCGCAAGCTCCTTTCCACCCTCCTGACCTTCTCCATCCTTGACCACAGGTGTAGGACCATCATCCGTGATGTGACTCCACAACCCTAGCCCCCAATAGCTGTCTTCACCAGCCTTGACCACAACAGTAGTTTGTACCACCCTTGAGAGCAACCGGAACCGTAATCTTGCCTCCATCAATCTTGAAACCCTCCATGATGATGAACAACGACTAAAGAGCAGTGCTTTAAGCTTGAACTGTCTCAACAAACACTAAAGTGTGTAACTTTAAGTGACAAACCGTGAAGAACACTCCAAAGTTTGAATCTTTACTTTTCCCGCGAAGAACAGCCACCAAGTGAATCTTTACTTTTCCCGCGAAGACACACCACCAAGTTTGGATCTTGAATCAACCCGCGAAGAACACCAACTAAGGTTTTGAAGCTTTAAAGTAACACCACCGTGAAGAACACACCAGAGTTTGGATCTCTAAAGAACCCCACGTGAAGAACACCAAAAGCTTGAACTTTATGAACCCGCAAAGAACAAGAACAAAGCTTGGATGATTTGAATAAAAGAGAAAGAGAATAAGAGGAAATGAAGATGATGATCACGAACTCAATACCAAAGCCAACCTGGCTCTGATACCATGATATTTAGTAGTATTGAGTAGATAAAGTGGATTGAAGTGAGTTTAATGATAAAGGTTTATGAAGAACATGAAGAACATTATGAACTAGAGAGAGAGAGTTGCAAAATCGTGTTTTTAGGTTAATGAAGACAGAGTTTACAAATAAGGAAAAGCTAAGACACAGATTTACTATTCTAAGCATGTGTAGTCAAAGGATCAGGCTGCTTTAGTTTGAACTAAACCAATGAGAAGCCTCACATGCTTATGGGAAGAACCTTATC
>NW_026618331.1:0-12665 GCF_000801105.2 Raphanus sativus
GGCTTCTCTTGATGAATTCTCTTTGGATCATCAACCAGCTTCTTCTTCTGGTCATTCCTTTATTTATTTCAACACAGTAGCCAGTGGTTGATCTTCTATCAGCTCTATCTCCTGCCCAATCAGCATCACAATAGCCCACCACTTCTGTACTCTTGTTGCAACCCATCCAAACTCCAAGACCTTGAGTTCCATTCAGATACATCAGCAACCTCTCTACCATTCTCCAATGGTGTTCTTTTGGAGCTTGCATATGCTGACTTACCTGATTCACAGCAAAACAAATGTCAGGCCAAGTTATGGTTAAATAGATTAACTTACCAACAAGCTTTCTATAAAGCTTTGGATCATGGAAGAGCTTGCTATCTTCAATCTCCCCCTCACGTGGGACCTTGTACCCATCCTCCATAGGCATTTTAGCCACTTTGCCTCCATATGCACCTGCATCTTTCAACAGATCAAGTGTATATTTCCTTTGAGAGATAAACAATCCCTCCTTGGCTCTACACAACTCAATACCAAGGAAGTATTTCATCTCTCCTAACTCTTTGATATCAAAGACAGATTTGAGAAACTCCTTAGTCTCCTTGATACCTGTTTTATCAGAACCAGTGATGATAATATCATCAACATATACAAGAATTACAATGATACCTGAGGGGGCAACCAATGTAAAAAGAGTATGATCAAGTTCTGACTTCCTGAACCCTCTCCCATTCAAGGTTGTGCTCAGCTTGTGGTACCAAGCTCTAGGAGATTGTTTGAGACCATAGATAGCTTTCTTCAATCTCAAAACATTTCCCTTCTTCACTAGATGCTCAAGACCAGGTGGTGGCAACATATACACTTCATCTTCAAGTTCTCCTTGTAGAAAAGCATTCTTCACATCCATTTGCCATAGATCCCACTCTAGATTTACTGCCAAAGAGAGAACCACTCGGATTGTATGGAGTTTAGCCACTGGAGCAAATGTATCAATGTAATCTTCTCCATAGGTCTGAGTAAATCCTCTTGCCACCAATCTTGTCTTGCGCCTGTCTATCTTTCCATTTGGAAGATACTTGATAGTGAAGATCCATTTACTTGAAACAGCTCTCTTCCCTTTAGGTAAGGAACTCTCATACCATGTGTCATTCTTGATCATTGCATCAGCCTCGGCATTGACTGAGTCTCTCCATTCTTGGATCAGCATAGCTTCCTCAAAGCTTCTTGGTACATAGCTCTCATCCAAGCTTACTTGAAATGCACAATGTTCTTCCGGGAAGTGAGCAAAAGAACACACAGCTTGGGAAGGATGCTCCACAGCTTGGGCATTGTAGTACACTCTCGTGTTTACCCAGTTGGAAGCATCCCTCTTAACTCGTGTACTCCTTCTCAAGATTGGTTCTGGTTCCTGCTCTTGCAATGGTACTTGATCTCCATGTTGATCTCCATGCTGAGGTGAACTCTCTTGTGTATCTCCACTCCCTTCAAGCTGACTTTCTTCAGCTCCACCATGTTGATCACTCGGCTCCACACCTTGATCATGAGAACCAGAGCTTTCCTCTCCACTTGAGCTCTCTCTGGTTTCACTTGCTGAACTCTCTCTGGTTTCATTCCCCCCCCCACATGATCAAGGTGGGGACTATGTTGACTCGGACCAGGCACTCCCTGCTCTCTTGATGCTGATCCCATATTCTGATCCTGGGTCATGTTGATTCCAAGACCCTCCAAGATGGTTCTCAATGTAGAAGCTCTATCCGAGGTAAGATCCTTCAAGTCTTCCTGATTCTGCTCCTCATAGTAACCTCTTTCTTCTATGAACTTGACTTCTCTTGATACTAACACTCTTCTTGTGTCAGAATCATAACACTTGTACCCCTTTTGACTTGAGGAATACCCAATAAACATAGCCTTCACACTCCTAGCTTCAAGTTTGTTTCTCATCTCTCCGGGCACCATCACATAACAAAGGCAACCAAACACTCTCATATGCTCCAAAGAGGGTTTGTACTTGTTCAATACCTCAAAAGGAGCTTTCCCTTGCAGCACCAAAGTAGGGGTTCGGTTGATCAAGTAACAAGCAGTAGTCACAGCATCACTCCAGAACTTCTTAGGAACTCTAGACTGAAGCATCATTGTTCTTGCTACCTCCATGAGATGTCTATTCTTCCTCTCAGCAACTCCATTTTGCTGTGGAGTGTATGGACAACTCGTTTGATGCAAGATCCCATGCTGTGCTAGATGTTGCTTGAATGCATTGCTAGTGTACTCTCCTCCATTATCAGACCTGAAAATCTTTATCTTGGCATGATATTGGTTAGTTACATAAGCTTGAAAATTTTTAAATGCATCAAGAACCCTATCTTTGGTTGGAATGAGTGTTAGCCAGGTGTATTTGGATTTTTCATCAATGAAAGTGACATAATACTTATAATTATCTCTAGACAAGCAAGGAGAGGTCCAAACATCAGAGTGAATAAGATCAAAGCAGTTCTCATAAACAGTAGAAGAGTTCGAAAACACAGTTTTACAATGCTTGCCCAAAATACAAGCTTCACAATCATTATTCTCAAAAGAAACACCTGGCAACATCAGTTTAAAAGCCTTATTATGAGGGTGTCCTAGTCTAGAATGCCACAATGCATTTTTACTCAAACTAGAAGTGGGAAAAGAGGTAAACGAGCAGCTAAAATTGGAAACAGGAGCAAGATCTTCAAGCAAATACAAATCACCCTTGGTCACTCCTTTTCCAATCAACTTGCTGCTTTTAATATCCTGAAACTTCACATCATCAGGGCTAAAGATCACATTGCATTGTAAATCAGTAGCACATCTCTTGACAGATAATAAATTTGAAGTGAAATCAGGCATATAAAGAGCTTTAGACTCTTTATCAAACAGCTTAAGACTTCCTATTCCTTTAATAGGAATCCTATCACCATTTGCTATCATCACATGACCACTATATGGGAGAATGTCCTTGATCAACTTAGTATCACTAATCATATGATGAGATGCACCAGAATCAACTATCAAGGGCTTAGCAGCATGAGAACTGGCAATAAGAGCAAGGATACTAGATGGTTTCAATGCATGATCAGTCTTAGCAATACTAGCAAACTTAGAATGATTATGCATTTCTTTTACACTCGGATGCATCCTATCAATGCTCATGATCTCCATAGGAGATTCTATCAACCTAGCACCAAAAGAGTACTCAAGAGTGTTACCAAAGTTACCATGATCCTTGAAGAGCTTTATGAGAGCATCAAGGTCAGATTTCTTGAGGTACTCTTGCTCATTGTTATTGTGGATGATAGGAGTGCCCGAGTAAGCCACTAGAGACTTGCCATTACCACTGTCTCGCCCCTCCATCATCTCATGGTTCTTGCTAGTACTTGCTGCACTTGGTCCACCACTTGAACCATCCGACATGTTTGCCCTTTCTCTTGCCTCGCGATCCTTCAAGAACTTGGCTGGCTTCATGTGTGGATGGAGAATCCAACACTGACTCTTCTTATGGCCTTGCTTCTTGCAGTGGTCACAGGTTCCATTGAACTTCCTCTCCTCATACTTTCCATGCGCAGCTTTGTTTGCTTGAGCAGCTTCTCCTAGCTCTCCTTGTGTGGCTTGATTTGCCAATGATAGCTCATTCTTCTTGCTGAACAGCCCTATGGAACCTTGTTCCTTTTGAATCCGAGCACACACTTCTTCAAGATCCGGGAGGTTATCTTCTCTTAACAACTTCATCACCAAGCCATTGTAGACCGGGTTCAATGTAAGTAGCAATCCAAAGACTTTGTCTTGCTCCCTTCTTTTGTTTAGCTCATCAGCATCAGTTGTGCTCGGCCTCAGCATCTCTAGTTCAGACCATAGTGATCTAAACCTCCCCAAGTGCTTAGTGAACTCCATGTCTTCTTGAACCAAGTGATTGATGGCATGCTTTACCTCAAACACTCGGCTAAGGTTTGATGTATTGCCATACACCTTCTTGAGAGTGTCCCACAACTCCTTAGCTGTCTCACAATAGCTGTAAGCTTCTAGTATGGGTGGATCGAGTGATGCGTGTAGCACAGACATCACCAACATGTCTTCTTGTTCCCATTTCTCCATGGCTTCATCCGGAGCTTCTTCTCCATCTTCTCCTTGTGTGATAAGCTTTGGCTTTGGAGCTACTCCTGGTATGATATGCTTCCAAAGTCCCTTACACCCAACAGTGGTTCTCACCATCCGAGACCACACCAAATAGTTTGTTCCCTTGAAACAAACCGCAATCTTCATGTTGTTGTTGTTCATCCCACTCTCCATGTCGCAAGATGAACCCTTTTGTCTTGTATCTTCCTTGAACTTGTGTTGTAGATCTTGAAACCGCTTCTCACGAACCAGACTTGAATCCACAACCTTCTACTAAGCTTTCCCGAACCAAACTTGTGCAAAGAAACTCCTCACACCACAAAGAAACAAACTTGAGCTCAAACCCGACTTGATCTTCAAACTTCAAGAACACTTCTCTTTGGATCTTCACAAGGAATCACCAAAGAGTCCAAACGAACCCAGATCCTTTCAACCTGGCTCTGATACCATATTATTTTGTATAATCTGAGTGTTAATGAAGATTAAAGAAGGTTGAAAAGAGATTAAGAGACTAAAGTATCAAGAAGAGTTCTCAGATTTAATAGTGAATAGTGAATAAGTCTAGAGAGAAATGAGACTAACTTGCTTAACATTAATCAGAGAGTGTTTACAATATATATAGAGAGAACTAATGAGGGTTTGCGACAAGGTAAGGTGGTCTAAACACTATTCAAAGCATGTAGAGTCAAGAGAAGGAGGAGCGCCTGGTTTGAATACTTGGACCACATTGCACACACGCTTGATGCCAAAGGTATCTTGACCAGATACCTTTGCCTTTACAGCCTGTCATGGCGCGCCTTCTCTTCCTCCAAACGGTCACAAGGTTTGTGATCCAAACCTTAGCTGCGCATCCTAACCTTCCACACCACTTGGTGTCTTTGCTTCACTTCACTTCTTCTTACTTAGTTACCATTGTCACTGTGGTAACTCTTGTAATAGTGAATAGTGAGTATTCACTATTCACTATCTACTATTTCCCAAATAGTGTAGAAACCTCATCTCTTACTTAGCCTCATCTTCTCTTGCTTAAGCCTCTCATCTCAACAGGAGGTTCCTCATCAAGGTTTTTAATGAGGCAGAGTCATCACTACATCAGGTTACAAAGTATTATCATCTGGAATAAATGGCGTCTCATCCTTATTCTATTCTAGACGCCTAGTTGTTTTTAGTTTTAAAAGACTTGTTGTTTTGCTTAAAAACGCCTTGCTGTTTGGGATGGCGAAATAAACCCTTGTAACTCTTTTAAATATGTCGTGACCTATCTGATTAGGAGGCACGCAGACTTTTAGTAAAAACCTATCTGAGTATTTCTGAGCAAGAAATCACCCTTTTGATTCTACAAGTTTGAATCTGTTCCTCTTATAATCTCGTTTGATTCCAAGAGAAACTTCTAACCATCTCAACTGAATCCCATATCACTTGAGAGACGACTCCATACTTCATCTCTATCATCATCATCACGCCATCTCCTTGTTCTGTCCTAGTACCGTACACGATCATCACTCAACCATCGACTTCATCTTCCATTAACTCTAAGAACACCCTTGGCGTGGGTTGCTTGGCTACCTTTGCTTCAGATTGATCCCTAGGATCCTATCACGCGGTATCAGAGCCGACTCTGAACCAAAGGCTAAGCGAAAACTCTATCCCTATGCTTTTACAATTTGTTTTCCTGTTTATCGTCCATTAGAGTGATTGCTTGTTCATTAGATCGTTAGTTATTAGGGTTTAATTCAATTAGGTTAGCAACTTTAAAAAAAAAAAAAAAAAAAAAAAGAGTTACTTCAGTTTGTTCGTGAACAACTTTCAGGTATCATGGAATTATCAGCTGAGGTGATGGAAGCCATGACTCGACTCATGACTCAACAAATCAACGAGGCTAATCAATCCCTTGCTACCACGCTGTCACAACAATTCCAAGAACAAGTAGAGTCATTACAAACGCAATTGGAGCAGAAGCTGAAAGTGACTGTACCTGAAGATCACTCCACGGATAGTGACGTTTCTCATACACCTACACTATCAGAAGCTAGGCGTATCCTTAAAGGAAAAGGCCTCGCGGGTACGACGTCCAAACCGGAGACTAAACGTCAGCATAACCCTCATGCTGGAACTCGTACACGCGTTGGTGGGAGGGAAACCATCTTTAACCGCCATAGGTCTCCCTCACTCCCTCACCGTGAAGAACTACGGGCGCAGCGACCTAGAGCTCCTCGACAACGCTCTAGAGAGACTATGCTTGCTGGTCATCAAGTTCACTTGCACCATTACTCGGAGGAGGATGAAGGCAATGATGTTTCTGATCACAGCAGGGGTACCATTAGAAGAGAAAGGGGACGCGAGTTTGATCCAGCTCGCCGACAAATCAATCACCTTAAGATTAAGTATCCTGCGTTCCACGGCTCCAATGACCCTGAAACCTATCTTGACTGGGAAAGAAAGATGGAGTCAAATTTTCTGGTTCAAGGAACTTACGAGTGCAACAAGGTGAAGATCGCGGTTTCAGAGTTCCATGACTACGCGTTGCTATGGTGGGAACAACTAGGACTTCACCGGAACCGTCTCAGGGAACTTCCCATCACCACTTGGGAACAACTCGTTACGCACATGAGGAGGAAGTTCGTACCAGCTCATTATCAGCGGGAAGTTCTCAGTAAGCTTAGGCGTCTTATGCAGGGGACTAAATCCGTTCGAGATTACTACCAGGAGCTAGAAACCCTTCTCATACGAGCGGACTTGCGAGAGGGAGATGAAATGGTCATGTCTCGCTTTCTAGGAGGTCTTAACCGAGAAATCCAAGACAAAGTGGAGATTCAGAGCTATTTGGACATACAAGACATGGTACATAAGGCAGAGTTGATTGAATCTCAAATCAAGAGGCGTCAGGTCAGACCTAGTTTCACGCCAAGTGTGGCTAAACCCAAGGATAATAAACCCACCTCCACCACCGTCACCGAAGTAGTGAAGTCGGAATCGAAACCAAAAGTCAGCAACTCCCTCAGTAACACACGGTGCTTTAAATGCCAAGGTATGGGGCATTACTCTCGTGATTGTCCCAACAGGAAGCTGTACTTGCTACAAGAAGGAGGAGAGATCGTTCCCCAAGAGGAAGAAGACCATGTAACCGACCAAGAAGAAGAAGAAGAGGCAGCAGCCGTGGGAGAGATGTTGGTTACCAGGCGTACTTTAAGTGTACAAAATCAGCTTGAAGATAACTGCCAACGAGAAAACCTCTTTCATACTCGTTGTTTCGTCAAAGGTAAAGTTTGTAGCCTTATCATCGACGGTGGAAGTTGTACCAATGCCGCGAGTGAGATTATGGTCCAGAAGCTGCAACTTGAAACCATACCCCATCCTAGACCGTATAAGCTACAATGGTTGAATGAGAGTGGAGCTTTAACCGTTTCTCGCCAAGTCAAGATTTCATTAACCATCGGCAAGTATGAGGATGAAGTGTTATGTGACGTACTACCTATGGGATCAAGCCATGTGTTGTTGGGACGGCCGTGGCAATCAGACCGCAAGGTTATTCATGACGGCTACACCAACAAACATTCATTTGAGTACAAGGGGCGCAGGGTCACTTTACTTCCACTAACGCCTAGCGAGATATATCAAGATCAACTCCATCTCAAAAATGATCAGGCAAGGGATAAGACAGGCGCCAACAACCTATACATCAACCATAGTGAGGTTTCTAAACTCTTAAATTCTGATGCGACTATATTGATGTTTGTATACAAGGAATCCCTTGTTAGTACTAACCCTTCACAGGAGCTTCCTAGTGGTATGACTAAGATTTTGCAGGACTATAGTGATGTATTCCCAGAGGACACTCCACAAGGATTACCACCCATACGAGGAATAGAACATCAGATCGACTTCGTACCAGGGGCTACCTTACCGAACCGACCTGCTTATCGAACTAACCCGGTGGAAACAAAGGAGCTACAAAAACAAGTCGAGGAATTGATGAGTAAGGGTCATATCCGTGAGAGTATGAGCCCATGTGCGGTCCCAGTCCTATTAGTCCCAAAGAAAGATGGCTCTTGGAGGATGTGTGTGGACTGTCGTGCCATCAATAATATAACCGTCAAGTATAGGCACCCGATTCCAAGACTAGACGACATGTTAGACGAGTTATGCGGTTCAACTATGTTTTCCAAGATAGACTTGAAGAGTGGTTACCATCAGATCCGTATGAAGGAAGGAGACGAGTGGAAAACTGCATTCAAGACCAAGCAAGGGCTATACGAGTGGTTAGTCATGCCATTCGGTCTTACCAACGCCCCAAGCACATTCATGAGACTAATGAACCACATGTTGAGGCAATACATCGGAGTCTTTGTGGTTGTTTATTTCGATGATATACTTGTCTACAGTAAAGGTTTGGAAGAACATCTTGATCATGTCCGATTGGTTCTTGATGTTCTTCGCTCTCAATCTCTTTTCGCTAATATATCTAAGTGTTCCTTCTGCACTAATGAGGTAGTTTTCCTAGGCTTTGTAGTAAGTGCAGATGGTGTGAGGGTAGATGAAGAGAAGATAAGGGCAATCAAAGAATGGCCGATCCCTCAGACGGTAGGAGAGGTCCGAAGCTTCCATGGCCTAGCTGGTTTCTACCGGCGTTTTGTCAGAGATTTCAGCACTATTGCAGCTCCATTAACCGAAGTTATCAAGAAGGAAGTGGGATTTAAATGGGGGAACGAACAACAAAAGGCTTTCTTAGCCTTAAAAGAGAAGCTTATCAATTCTCCTCTCTTAGTTCTTCCTGATTTCTCAAAAACTTTTGAAATTGAATGCGATGCTTCAGGTGTAGGAATCGGAGCTGTACTAATGCAAGACAAAAGGCCAGTAGCCTACTTCAGTGAAAAGCTAGGAAGATCCACACTGAACTATCCAACTTATGATAAGGAGCTGTATGCATTAGTGAGAGCCTTGCAGACATGGCAGCATTATCTATGGCCCAAGGAGTTTGTGATACATACAGATCATGAATCACTTAAGCATCTCAAGGGACAACAAAAGCTCAACAAGAGACACGGTCGATGGATAGAGTTCATAGAGACCTTCCCATATGTTATTAAGTATAAGAAAGGTAAGGATAATGTAGTCGCAGATGCATTATCCCGAAGGTACTCTCTCCTTGCTACTTTAACATCTAAACTAATTGGATTTGAGCATATCAAAGAATTATATGAATCCGACTCAGATTTCTCTGATTTCTATGCGAAGTGTTCTAAATTTGCATTTGAGAAGTATTATAGACAGGAAGGGTACTTGTTCTTCAGTAACCGGTTGTGTATACCCAGCGGTTCTCTTCGTGATTTACTGGTGCGAGAAGCTCATGCAGGCGGCCTTGCTGGTCACTTTGGAGTCACCAAAACTTTGCTTGACCTCCAGGGACACTTCTACTGGCCACACATGAAGAAAGATGTCGAAAAGGTTTGTTCAAGATGTGTTGTCTGTAAACAGGCCAAGAGTAAGGTGCAACCTCACGGTTTGTACACTCCTTTACCTATACCATCTCATCCTTGGACAGATATCTCTATGGATTTTGTGATAGGCTTACCTCGAACCAGGAATGGTAGAGATTCGGTTTTTGTGGTTGTGGACAGGTTTAGCAAGATGGCTCACTTCATAGCTTGCCACAAAACCGATGATGCTGTTAGCGTGGCTAATTTGTTCTTCCGAGAGGTAGTGAGGCTACACGGCATGCCTCAGGTCATAGTCTCAGATCGTGACACAAAATTCCTGAGCCATTTTTGGCGTACGTTGTGGGCAAAGTTGGGAACAAAGCTTTCTTTCTCAACTACGTGTCATCCACAAACTGATGGACAAACAGAAGTAGTGAATCGATCCCTATCTACACTGCTGCGAGCAATGGTGAAAAGTAACCTCAAGTCATGGGAAGAATGTCTACCACATGTTGAATTCGCCTACAACCACGCTAAGCACTCTTCTACTCTGTTTTCTCCTTTCGAAATAGTTTATGGTTTTAACCCTTGTTCTCCATTAGACTTGATCTCGTTGCCTTTGAAAGAGAGGTATAGTTTGGATGGCAAAAAAAAGGCAGAACAGATATTGAAGATACATGAGAAGGCTAAGGAGAATATAGAGAAGAAGACTAAGCAGTATGAAAAGCATGCTAACAAAGGACGTAAGGAGATGATATTTGAAGAAGGCGACCTGGTGTGGATTTATCTAAGGAAGGATAGGTTTCCAGCTGAGAGAAGGAACAAGCTGATGCCACGAGTAGATGGACCGTTTCGAGTAGTCAAGAGGATCAACAACAACGCCTACCGAATTGACCTTCAAGGGAAGTACGATATCTCTGATACTTTCAATGTTTCTGATTTGTTCTCTTTTGTTGCAGATTCAGATTTGAGGACAAATCCTTTTCAAGAGGGGGAGGATGATGTGATCGTGACTAGCTTGGAGGAAGATGAACCAGAGCTCGAGGGAAGAATCACACGTTCCAGAGCTAGAGAGTTAGCTAAGGAAGCTCATGCACTCATAACCATGAAAGATATCAATCCAGAAGGAGCTGAAGCAGAGATATTCAACATAACTACTCTCATATGTGAAGAACCAGGTGGTAATCACTAAGTAACTAAGTGGTGGTTTCTGTACTCTTTTCCTTGGTGATGATTTGGAAGGTAGGAGGTTCCTCATCAAGGTTTTTAATGAGGCAGAGTCATCACTACATCAGGTTACAAAGTATTATCATTTGGAATAAATGGCGTCTCATCCTTATTCTATTCTAGACGCCTAGTTGTTTTTAGTTTTAAAAGACTTGTTGTTTTGTTTAAAAACGCCTTGCTGTTTGGGATGGCGAAAAACCCTTGTATCTCTTTTAAATATGGCGTGACCTATCTGATTGGAGGCACGCAGACTTTTAGTAAAAACCTATCTGAGTATTTCTGAGCAAGAAATCACCCTTTTGATTCTACAAGTTTGAATCTGTTCCTCTTATAATCTCGTTTGATTCCAAGAGAAACTTCTAACCATCTCAACTGAATCCCATATCACTTGAGAGACGACTCCATACTTCATCTCTATCATCATCATCACGCCATCTCCTTGTTCTGTCCTAGTACCGTACACGATCATCACTCAACCATCGACTTCATCTTCCATTAACTCTAAGATCACCCTTTGTGTGGGTTGCTTGGCTACCTTTGCTTCAGATTGATCCCTAGGATCCTATCAGTGGGGAAACTGATCTACCTTACCATCACAAGACCTGATGTGTGCTTTGCGGTGAATCAAGTGAGTCAGCACATGCAAGTTCCTAAGGAGCATCATTGGAGAATGGTGGAAAGGATCTTGATGTATCTGAATGGAACGACTGGTCTTGGAGTTTGGATGGGATGTAACAAGAGCACTGAGGTTGTAGGCTACTGTGATGCGGATTGGGCTGGAGACCGAGCAGACAGAAGATCAACAACCGGCTATTGTACATTCATTGGAGGTAATCTTGTCACATGGAAGAGCAAGAAGCAGAAGGTGGTGTCTTGTTCTAGTGCTGAGGCCGAGTATAGAGCTATGCTTAAACTCACTAACGAGCTTGTATGGATCAAGGGGATTCTGAAGCATTTGGAGATTGAGCAAGCAACTCCAATGGTTATGCACTGTGATAATCAAGCAGCCATCCATATAGCCTCTAACTCAGTGTTCCATGAAAGAACCAAACACATTGAGGTGGATTGTCACAAGGTGAGGCAGATGATGATACTTGGGGTGATTCTGCCTTGTTACACTAGGAGTGAGGATCAGTTGGCTGATGTGTTCACAAAGGCAGCAAGGCAAAAGACAATGGAGTCCATTCATATCAGATTGGGGCTCATTGATCTTTCGCCTAAGCACTAGTCTATACACTCTCCTGACCATGTGATCTATACTCTTTCCTCATTAAGGTTTTGTCCCAATGGGTTTTCCTTAATGAGGTTTTAACGAGGGAGATCTCATGGTCCTTCCAAGCTTGACTTGTTTCACATGGTCAAGCTTGAGGGGGAGTGTTGAGATGAAGTGGTAATAAGAGAAGAGAAGAAGTGTTGAGCATATTTGGAGTTGGCACTATTACAGTAACTTTTAGTTACCACAGTAAATAAGAAGTTACTGTAATAGTGAAAGGTGAAAAGAAGTTACCCGGGCAAGTGAGAAGAGATGGCAAGAGCTTTGGACTAAGGAAGAGTCTATGAATAGTGATCAGACCGTTGTGGTCTGTGTGGAGGAAGAGAGGCGAGCATAGACAGCTTTGGACAGGCTGTAAAGGTCCGAAGCATGTGAGCTCTCTCAGCCTTTCATTTCAAACCAGCCAGCCTTGCCATGTTGACCTCACATGCTTAGCATAGTGTTTTCTCTTTAGCTTCTGCGCAAACCCTTGTCTTACTTCTCTCTATATATTTGTAATCTCAGCTATTAATAATAATGATGTATGAGCTCTCAAATAGTGAAATATGATTCATTTGTTCTTAAACCTTAGATCTTTGATTCACAAACTCTCTCAATCTCTTAATACTCTTTCTAAACTATAAAATGATAAGTTG
>NW_026618332.1:0-12663 GCF_000801105.2 Raphanus sativus
CATAATTATTATAGAAATTTAAATATTATAACAACACTAATAATCTGGTTTTATATTTTAATGTAAGCTTTTATTAATTAATATTTCTGTGATATTTTTATATGTGTGTTGGTTATTTATAAAAAATTTATGAACTTGATAAATATAAACCACTTTTGTAAAATACAAATAATTTTAAAGTTAGTTTTTAAGTTTTACTTTTGAAGAAAAACATTTTAAATTTTAAATATAAAATGTAAAACCAGTGGTTACACATATATATACCTCCAGGGCTCCCCAACACTTGTTTGGAACACTCTCCCTAACACTCTATTAAATCATTAATATCACAGAAGAATAATACTCCATTTGTTTTAATTGTTTTTCAAGTGCCTATCTAGCACGAGGAGTTTTGGCAGGTCACCTACAAAGGCACTTAGAGCACTAATATTGCAGGTTTCTCTAAAGAGTTTCAAAGGGGAAGGGTCCACCAAATGCAGAGAAAAGAGGAAGAAAAGGAGAGAAAAGGCGCAGGTAGAGAAACTCCAACTGGGTGTTTCTGTCACTATTATGCGGGTCCCACGACACGTGGCGACCCGCGATTAGTGAATTTTTTTTTTTTTTTTAAGAAAAAAGTGAAATTTTTTTTTAAAATGTTACTCTTAGAATATTTAAAATTCCCAACTAAACAGAATATTATTAAACAGATACTAAAATATAGATATTTTGAAACGTTGGAATCGTAATAATTCAACAATTAATGGTAGTAGTGCTCAAGATGGACCCGACCCATCCAGCATTTTCCATAACCTTTTCAACACATTTTAAGATCACTTGGTAAGATAGTATAAATAGGAAGGTGAGGCTCTTATCCATGCAGAGAAACCAAGAAAACAACAACATACTTTGATTCTTCTTTACTCTCTCTCTCTCTCTCTCTCTCTCTCTCTCTCTCTCTCTCTCTCTCTCTCTCTCTCTCTATATATATATATATATATGTATATATGTACACACACAAAAGAATTAACAATTTTACCTCAAACTCTTCGGATCCCACTTCCACTACTAGAACGCAAACATCATTGTTCAGCAACATGTATCTCCTCACAATGCTTCAAGCCTTTGTGACTATAACCCTAGTGATGCTTCTCAAAAAACTGATCACGAAACAAAACAATAAGAAATTGTCTCTCCCACCAGGTCCCACAGGATGGCCGATCATCGGAATGATTCTAGCGATGCTAAAGAGCCGTCCCGTTTTCCTTTGGCTCCACAGCATCATGAAGCAGCTAAACACTGAGATAGCCTGCGTGAAGCTAGGAAACACTCACGTGATCACCGTCACGTGCCCTAAGATAGCACGTGAGATATACAAGCAACAAGACGCTCTCTTCGCCTCAAGACCTATGACTTACGCACAAAACGTCCTCTCTAACGGCTACAAAACCTGCGTGATCACTCCTTTCGGTGAACAATTCAAGAAAATGAAGAAAGTCGTGATGACAGAACTCCTTTGTCCCTCGAGACACAGGTCGCTTCATCAGAAGAGAGCAGAAGAGAACGATCATTTAACAGCATGGGTATACAACATGGTCAAGAACTCGGGTTCGGTTGATTTCCGGTTCGTGACAAGGCATTACTGCGGTAACGCTATCAAGAAGCTTATGTTCGGGACAAGAACGTTCTCTGAGAACACCGCACCGGACGGTGGACCGACCGCAGAGGATATCGAGCATATGAAAGCTATGTTTGAAGGCTTAGAGTTTACGTTCGCTTTTTGTATCTCTGACTATCTACCTATGCTCACGGGACTTGATCTTAACGGTCACGAGAAGATCATAAGAGACTCGAGTGCTATTATGGATAAGTATCACGATCCAATCATTGATGCAAGGATCAAGATGTGGAGAGATGGAAAGAGAACTCAAATCGAGGATTTTCTAGACATTTTCATTTCGATCAAAGATGAAGAAGGAAACCCATTGCTTACCGCCGATGAAATCAAACCCACCATTAAGGTAATAATCACGTTACAGTTCCTATGGCAAAAAACAGAAAATCATGTTACAATTATTTATATATAACACAAGGCATTAATCAGAATCAAGTCTTCATGATCTAGTAGTAAAGAAACTCTAGCTAGAGATTCTGCTCTGGGTTCGAATAAAATTGACCACCTAATAAAACTTTTTTGACATTTTATCGTGATTAACTAATAAAAATGGAAAACATATTCTAAAACTTTTTTTTACCATTTTACGTTAAATTTAAAATTGGAAAATATATTTGATATATATATATATATATTAAAAGAACGAATATATGCTTCTTGTTTGCATGAAGACTAAAGTAGCCAACTACGTCAAATAAAATAAAAACTGTGACAAATTCATGTTAAGGATAATTCCATTTTACGTTAACTTTTTAATTGGAAAAGTAGATTTCTCTAAAATGATATTATTTTTTTTGGAAGAACGAATAGGTGCTTCCTAATAATAATAGTTAAAAAAAGAATATATGATTCTTTTTTGGTAAAAAAATATATGATTCTTGTTTGCATAAAGAATAAGAGCCCAAAATAAAAAAAATTTATAAAAACTTTTTTCTATATGATAGGAGCTTGTAATGGCGGTACCAGACAATCCATCAAACGCTGTCGAATGGGCCATGGCGGAGATGGTGAACAAACCGGAAATTCTCCTTAAAGCAGTGGAAGAAATCGACAAAGTTGTCGGAAAAGAAAGACTTGTCCAAGAATCCGACATCCCAAAACTAAACTACCTCAAAGCGATTCTCCGTGAAACTTTCCGCCTCCATCCCATCGCCGCCTTTAACATCCCGCACGTGGCACTTTCTGACGCAACCGTCGCCGGATATCACATCCCTAAAGGAAGTCAAGTCCTTCTTAGCCGATATGAGCTGGGCCGTAACCCGAAAGTTTGGGCTGACCCACTTAGCTTCAAACCAGAGAGACATTTTAACGAGTGCTCCGAAGTTACTTTGACGGAGAATGATCTCCGGTTTATCTCGTTTAGTACCGGAAAAAGAGGTTGTGCTGCTCCGGCTTTAGGTACGGCGTTGATAACAATGATGTTCGCGAGACTTCTTCAAGGTTTCACGTGGAAGCTACCTGAGAATGAGACAAGGGTTGAGTTGGTGGAGTCTAGTCATGATATGTTTTTGTCTAAACCGTTGGTTATGGTCGGTGAATTGAGATTGCCTGAGCATCTTTATCCAACTGTGAAGTGAAACGACAGCGTATTTCTTTAAATAGCTCATGTTATATAACATTTAAGTGTTTGGTCACCGGTTACCAGAAGATAATCGGTTAATTTATGAACAACTTGTGTGTGGTTTTGGTTCCTGTGGGGACACTTGGAAGTGTTTTTTAAAAAAAAATATTAATAGAATTTGTTCTTTCTTTATTTTCTCTTTTTATAATAAGAAGACTCCCCAATTAATATATATCTCATAACAAATAATGTGTTTATTTAAACCCAAAAAAAATTGTGTGTTTATAAGTCGAGTTAAAGTAAATTGCTTTTCCAATCAATCAATTATTTACCAAGTTGAAATATACATGTAAATTTTGATAAAGTTGAAAAAATGTATTTATAGTAAAACATCTAATTATTAGAAGCTTTTGTTTCATTAAAAATTTATTAAAATGCTTCTAAAATCACAATTCAAACTCTATAAAATGCGATTTACTATAAATTATCCAAATTAATACGTATTAGGTGAGAGGAAAATTGAAGAACAATTTATTATATATGGATTTTTTGAGAATTCATGGTAGGTCTTGTTTGAACTGTGCTGCTATTTATAAGTCAGGCGACCCTCAATGGGCGATATTTTCTCTCTAGCTATTAAGAGTGAGTGGAGTGTGGGTCCCGAATTTTAGCAAGAAAAACACGTTTTCTTATCTCTTTGCAACCACTTTATTGTACTTCTCTGTCCTTTTTTCTCCAAAAGACAAGTTAAAGTTTGGTGTTCATCAGATCTGCAGTGAGTTCCAGTTCCCTTTTCTGAGATCTAAGCTTCTGTTAAGACGAGTTTGTGTTGATTGTTGCTCAACGGTGGTGCTACGATGTCGGTGGCTATGGATCGAGCCTTAATGGCTCTGTCTTTGGACGAGGATGACAAACCTTTCGAGATGCCGGACCAACCGGGTTTCTGTTCGAATGAAAAGAATCTTCTAAGCATTGTGGGTAGAGTTCTGAACCCAGAATGTCAGAGAATGTCTTCCTTAATCTGGAGGATGCCTAGGAAGTGGCAAAAGGAAGGCAGGTGTAGGGGAGTTGCTCTCTCGGAGGAACGTTTTCAGTTCTTCTTTGACTCGGAGCATGACTTGGTGGATGTGCTGGAGAAAGGCGTTCATACTTTTAATGAGTGGGTCATTGTGATTGCGTGTTGGGTTGAAGAACCGCCTGATGACTATCTTCAGTTTATTCCTCTCTGGGTACAAATCAGCCAAATCCCCATAAACTACTATACGGAGGAGGCGCTAATGGCGTTGGCTGATATGATTGGTGAAGTTAAGGTGTTGGTTTTTGACCCCTCGAAACCACAGTCTCAACCTTTTATTCGTGCTCAGGTAAGGTTTAATGTGGCGAATCCCCTCAGACCGGCGAAGGTGGTGACAGCTAAAGGAGGTAAATCGTGGACCATCAAGTTCGACTATGAAAGAATCCAGAAGCGTTGCTTTACCTGTCAAAGATTGAATCATGAGCAGAGGATCTGTCCTCTCGAAGTGAAGAAGCGTAAAGAGGTGGCCTTGGCGCGGCGTCAAGCAATAGAGAAAGAACTTGAGCACAGATCAGTGGTACTGAGTGAAGGTGATCCTCTCTTTGGAGTTCTTAGAGAAGACCAAGTGGGGATTAACCTCTCTACTGGCAGACCGAAGATCGCTAAGGAGGTGATGGATGAGATGAGGCAGTACCTGAGTTTATCAACTGCTGAAGACAGAGTTATCAGAGAAGAGAGAGTCAGAAAATCTGTTGCTGAAGTGGAACAAGTCCCTATGCTGCAGAAAATGTTTCTGAGACTGGAAGCTCCTCCTACTATCTCAAGAGACTTAAACAAAGGAAAGGGACATGTCTTCAACTACGAAGAAGAACGCTTGAGTAGAGGTAAAGGAAGCTCTGTGACTCCTAACTCTGAAAAATTAATGGCATCGGCTATTGGTGCTGGAATGGCGATGAGGCTGGGTCCTCCTCTGGATGCGCATTCGGGGAGCGAGGATGTGAGACTTGGGGTTAACTTTCTGCCCCTTTCTGAAGGTTCTACGGTGTTTAGCTCGGGTTTTTCGGAACCTGTTGCTTCGTCCGGAACTCTAAAGAAAGTCTATAAAAGAAACCGTCCTCCAAAATCCAAAAGGAAGCAGAGGAAGTTGGTGGTTCTGGATGCTGACAAGGGAGCGGGTAAACAAATCATGAGTGGTCTGAAGAGAAAGGTAGAGACTGAAGATGGGGAACTTCCAGTCTTGGCGAGGTCAAAATCCCTGAAGGTGGTCCCAAAGGAGGGACCGTCCAATCTTTAATGAGCATAGTGAGCTGGAATTGTCGGGGCCTGGGGCGTACTCAAGACCTGACAGTTCAACGTCTGCGGGAGTTTAGGCGACTTTACTTTCCGGAGATAATTTTCTTAATGGAGACTAAAAACTGCAGAGATGTTCTAGTAGATTTAAAGGTGTGGTTGGGTTATGACAATGTATATACGGTTGACCCAGTAGGTCTTAGTGGTGGCTTGGCAGTATTTTGGAAAAGCACCATTAAGATGGATATTAAGTATGCGGATAAGAATCTGATTGACATGGAGGTTCTTTTTGGTGACTTCAGATTTTTTCTGTCTTGTGTTTGGGAAAGACTGAGCAGATTTGGAGTTTGTAGGAAGGATCCGTGGTGTATAGTTGGTGATTTTAATGAGATCCTGAATAATGGTGAAAAGCTAGGTGGTCCTTCTAGATCGGAAGCTTCTTTTAGGCCTTTTGCTGACATGTTGGCTGCTTGCGGCATGGACGAGTTGGAGGCTTCTGGTGATAGATTTACCTGGTCGGGTATGAGGTGGAAGAAGTGGATTCAGTGTTGCCTCGATAGGGCTTTTGGGAACAAGGAATGGCTCAGGATTTTCCCTGGTTCTAATCAGAGATTTCTTGACAAACGAGGGTCTGATCATCGGCCTGTTTTAATCAATCTGCAAGCTTCTCAAGCGCGGTACAAAGGCCAATTCAGATATGATAAGAAGTTCCTTTTCTTACCCAGAGTGAAGAAGGATATCATTAACTCGTGGAGAGCAGGGAGGGGGGTTTCCTCTAACCGAAGTGTGGCTAAGAGACTGCGGGATTGCAGAGGGGTTTTAAGCCGCTGGAAGAAGTCCAAAGTCTTTAATGCGAGAGACAGAATCCACTTACTGGAACACCGCTTGGAATGGTTTGAGTCTAGGAACTACCCGTGTTATCATGCCATCAAGATCATCAAAAAAGAACTGTACAAAGCCTACAGGGAGGAGGAGTTACATTGGCAGCAGAGAAGTCGGGAAAGATGGCTCAAATATGGTGATAGGAATTCCAAGTTCTTTCATGCTTCTGTTAAATCTAACCGAGCGAGGCGTCTCCTGAGCAAGCTAAAGGACATCGATGGGGTCTATCAATGGTCTGAGGCTGCAAAAGCTCAAGTGGCTCTCGACTATTTCTCGGCCTTGTTTAAGTCATCGAAGCCTCCCAACATTCTGAATCTCTTGCAAGGTATGGCTCCTCGGGTTACAGTGGCCATGAATGACAGATTGCTGGCGGAGGTCACTGAGGACGAAATAAGGCTGGCGGTTTTCAGTATCAATCCATCGAGCGCACCGGGTCCTGATGGCATGAATGGATTGTTCTTTCAGCAATACTGGGATACCATAGGCCCAAAAGTGTGTGTTGAAGTGCAGAATTTTTTCAGTAGAGGAGTGATGCCTGTTGACTGGAATTTTACTTACATCTGCCTGTTGCCAAAAATCATAGAACCGGAGGTGATGAGTGATCTCCGTCCAATCAGCTTGTGCTCAGTTCTCTACAAAATCATCTCGAAGATTATGGTCAGCAGGCTTCAACCCATTCTCCCGGAACTTATCTCAATCAATCAATCAGCTTTTGTGGCGGAGAGACTCATCAGTGATAATATTGGTGTTGCTCATGAGGCGGTTCACGCTTTGGGAGGTCATCAGTTGGTAGAAAAGGATTTCATGGTTGTCAAAACCGACATGTCCAAAGCGTATGACAGGATAGAGTGGTGCTACCTGAAGGGTCTCCTACTGGCTTTAGGCTTTGATCAGAAATGGGTCAGTTTGGTCATGGCTTGTGTTTCTTCTGTCTCTTTTGCTGTTTTAATCAATGATCAGCCTTTTGGTCTGATTAAACCGTAGAGGGGAATTCGTCAGGGTGATCCCCTATCACCTTTCCTCTTTGTGCTATGCACTGAAGGGTTAACTCACTTGCTGAACAAAGCGGAAGAGGAGGAGCGTCTCTCTGGATTGAAGTTTACAGAGTATGGTCCGTCGATCCATCACCTTCTATTTGCGGATGACAGCCTATTCATGTGCAAAGCTACGGTATTGCAAGCCTTTGAACTTCAGAGTATCTTAATGGCCTATGGAGAAGTTACTGGTCAGGTGATCAATGTACAGAAATCTGCAATCTCCTTTGGAAGATTGGTTGACCAGGATGTAAAAAATGCCATAAGTCAGGTTTTGGGGATTTTCAAGGAAGGAGGAACCTCCAAGTATTTGGGTCTGCCTGAATGTCTAAAGGGTTCTAAAGTTGCCTGTTTTGGCTTTCTGAAGGAAAGGATCTCTGCCAGGCTCAATGCGTGGCATTTGAGGAATCTGTCCCAAGGAGGTAAAGAGATTTTGATTAAAGCATCAGCCTCTTCATTGTCTGTCTATGCTATGTCTTGCTATAAGATCCCTAAGACTGTCTGCGACAAGATGGTGTCCGCTATGGCAGATTTCTGGTGGGGTTCTGATGGGCACAAGAGAAAATTGCACTGGATTGCTTGGGATCGGCTGTGCCTGCCGAAAGATAGTGGGGGTTTGGGGTTCAGAAATTTCGAAGCTTTCAATCAGGCACTTTTGGCTAAGCAGGCTTGGAAAGTTCTCACCTCTCCGCATTGCTTGCTTGCTCAACTCTTAAAGAGTAGGTATTTTCCTGACTGTGATTTCTTGGAAGCTAAGTTAGGGAATCGTCCCTCGTATGGTTGGAGAAGTCTATTGTGGGGAAGAGATTTACTAGTCAAAGGGATCCAAAAGCGGGTGGGTGATGGGAATTCGATTAATGTCTGGATTGATAAGTGGTTTGAAGATGACAGAGATGGCTATGGTCCTAGAGCGCCCTGGATCAAAAATTGCACCTTTGACCTCAATCTTAAGGTGCGGAGTTTGATTAATTTCCCCGGTAGATGTTGGAACAGAGAGGCTTTGGAGGAAGTTTTTGTCCCGTCTGATATTGAAGTGTTGCTGAGAAATCAGCCAGTAGTGACTAAAGAAGATTTTTGGATTTGGAAATTCAATAAATCTGGTGCTTATTCGGTGAAGTCGGGTTACTGGTTGGCGGCAAAAGATAAGAACAGGGACCTTCTGCTTACCGCTGACGCACAGCCGTCTCTTAATGCCCTCAAATCTGCTTGCTGGAAGGTACACACTTCCCCTAAGATTAAAACCTTCCTCTGGAAGGTATTGTCTGATGCTCTCCCGGTCGCAGACCGCATTCTATCTCGGGGTATTAAGTGTGATGAGAGGTGTCAATTATGTGGGAGAGAGGGCGAATCTGTTAATCATTTGCTGTTCCAGTGTGATATGGCAAGGCAGACTTGGGCCCATTCTTGTATTCCAACACCTCCAAGAGGATGGATGGAGCGATCTCTTTTTGAGAATTTTGCTTTCTTCTTGAAAATAAGCAAGAATGCTACCCTGGACCTAAATATCACTCGTTGCTGGCCTTGGATCTTGTGGTATTTATGGAAACACAGGAATGGTTTTTTATTTGAGGGAACCCAATTGGATCCTGAGGACATTATTAAGAAAGCGATGGCTGAGGCGGATGATTGGTTCTCTGCTCAACAGCTGGATGCTAGGTTGGAGGCGCAGCAATCGGTGAAGTCGATGGAAAAGCGAGATCAATTCATTGCGCCTCCGAAAGGTTGGGTGATCTGTGAATTTGACATGGATTGGGCTAGATGTAATTCGGCTGTGGGTGCAGCATGGATGGTTAAAGACGACAGTGGTAGAGTTCTCCTGCATAGCCGACGAACGTTTCCTATGGTCCCGATGGAGAGGGAGGCTAAATTAATGGTTTTCTCATGGGCGGTGGAGAGTATGAGTAGCCTAAAATATGATGCTGTGGTCTTTACATCCTCTTTTGCTGATTTGACTGATGCTATAGTGAGACCGAGGGCTTGGCCCTCCCTGCAATTTGAAGCTTCGGAGCTCAGGAAGGATTTGCAGGCTTTTGTGAAGTGGGAAGTGAAAGTGCAGCCGGCGGATTCTGGTAGATGTGTTTCTTTCATTGCACAGAGTGTGATTAACTTAGGTTTCTCACAATCTTATGTCGCAGCAGGTCATCCTCGTTGGCTTGATAGTTTCTTTGCTCATGAAAGATAGGCATCTTATCAGTAGGCTACTGCTGGTGTTTTTTTGGTGCTGTTTATCCTATGTTGTTTGGGATATAGTTGGAGTTAGTGCTCTTGTGGTTTCATGGAGGCTGATGATCCTTTTTTGGTCGATCAAGATGGTCTGTCATCTCTGGTTGTATGCTTGTAATTATAACTTTTCGGTGAAGTAATATATCAATTTGGGAAAAAAAAAAAAAAANAAAAACAGATGTACAGTTCCAGAAGAAGAAACAAAAAATGAAAAAGAGGCAAATGTGTGTATTAAGCTGCAGTGACAATGGTTTGAAGCAGAGTTCCAAGCTCTTTCAAGCTACGAACAATGACAAAACACCATACCTTAGAAAATGGATAACTGTGAGAAACTTCAAGTTTGATATATGACAATACTTACCTCACATTACTGAGATCAGGGTATACAGCAATCGCCTCTTTGAAGTCCTGAAAGAACACGTTTTCAACTGTTATACAAACCAAGAAAAAGAGAATAGTGAAGCTGGAAAAAGAAGAAGAAGAAGAAGAAGAAGATGTTGTAGAGCAGACCTGATCAGAGGTTGAAGAAGTGTATGTGATCACACATGACATGCCTGCTTTTGTAGCAGCCTAGATATATTGAAAGTCAAAAGTCATTTTCAAGATTGTGTTTCAAGAACCCAGTTTAAGATGTTTCAAGATGTAAGAACGAGAAAAAGATTTTAGAGTTATTAACCTGCAGGCCAATCACACTGTCCTCTATGACCAAACAGTCTTTCACTGAAACACCTAGCTTCTGCAATCAATATATACAGAACGTACCACTTGGTTAGTTCTTGTCATTTTATATAAAGTTTTGTTGCCTGGACTTGTATTTTACCTCGGCAGCTGTTATATATATAGAAGGATCAGGTTTCTTCTCCTTAACATCATCTCCTGAAAATCAAAATAATACAAAAAAAAAAAATTGGTGAATGAAACCTTAGACAGACAAAGTGTTTGACATATAAAGCCCACCAAGTAATAAGTAACTCAAAATAGAGAATGTGATGAAAAATCACCTGCAAGGAAGCAATCAAGTCCTTGGAATCGCTCCTAAAAGACATAAACATAACCGAGTTAAATAAAAATGTCACCAGTCTATGAGAGAGATTATTAATAAAAGGAAAAAAAAAACTCACGATTTGGATTAGATTCTCAAGACATAAGACAACTGAACTCTTTGTAGCTGCAGAACACACAGCTAGTTTCTTCCCCTGCAGCATCATTTCAAGAACCAACACATCAAAAAAAATTAAAATTTTTTTTTTTTAATTAGGGTATATTATAAAAAGCTTGTTATTACAGCAGCTCTTGCTTCATCCATTAGTCTTATTACACCAGGTCTTGCTTCTACCTGAAACCAAAAGAAGCAGAGAGATTTAGATTCAATCTCAGGAAACTAAGATGATGTTTTTTCAAGATCACTACTTACACTTCCTGATTTAATGATCTCTTTGTACCTCTCTGTCTTCCAATCCTGCAAAGTCAAACATATCTTAACATCAATCTAGAGACTTTGCTGTGTTGTTAGTGCAAGAAATGTGAGTGAATGACCTGAAGAGTATCGATCAACTTGGCTCGATCATCGTCACTCTCTGGAGGTGTGTCGAAAAGGGTCGAAGTCGGCCATCCATTCTCTCTAAAGTACCATCTCATTTTAGGCTTTCCACCTCCGACAAGATTCTGAAACTTGTCGTAGAACTCGAGGCTCCAGTTGAGAGACTCGGATGAGGAAGGAGGACATCGAACATCGAAATGCGAGAAGGCGTCATTGTAAGCTTGACGGTGTAGATTCTCCGATTCTAGTATCACACCGTCGCAGTCGAAGATCAGAGCTTGGAGTGACCGTGAAGAAGATGATGCCGAGACTGTAGTAGAGATCCTCGCTTTCTGATAAACGTTTCTTGATTTGAAACGCAGCGTTTGGAGACAAGGGAAGCGGTTGAAGCCAACGGAGGAGGTGGATGGGGGGAAGAGAATCGATGAGTGGCTGCAAGAAACCGCCATTGATCAACACTCGCACTCTCTGCGTTTGTGTGGTTCTAGAGAAGGATCTGACTTAGTGAGATAAAATTAAAAAAGAAAATGTGTGGTGTTAACGGTATTTAACTAACTTTTCTATCGTACACCAAATGGGCTACTAGTGTCACAAAGGCCCATTAACTCCGCTGGTTCCAGACCTACATGGGCCTGTTCAAGGAATTAGGGTTTCTTTGCTTTTACTTGATCAACAAGATAGCGTTTTCCCCTGTTCAAGTAATCATCTCTCTCTCTGACTATCAGATCCGCCGATCGAATCTTCGAAATCCATGGCGTCCTCTGGTAACACTAACCCTTCCAAACCTCCACGGTTCGATCTCGGTACTCTCTTCAGACCCCCATCGGGTCCTTACCCTCCACGTGCAAGTCCGTTGGTCACCAGCCAACAGCTCTACGCTCCGGCGGGTATCGAGGACTCAACAGGAGTGTCTGCGAAGCTTCCTGAGTCGGTTTCATCTAGTGAACTTCAT
Source organism: Raphanus sativus (assembly GCF_000801105.2). Classification (NCBI taxonomy): domain Eukaryota; kingdom Viridiplantae; phylum Streptophyta; class Magnoliopsida; order Brassicales; family Brassicaceae; genus Raphanus; species Raphanus sativus. Next base: position 12,149 of record NW_026618332.1, read on the forward strand.
AAGTTGGAAGAGTCACTTATGAACATGTGTAAGAAAGTGATTCCCGAGTTATCCCAGCTTGCTCATACTTTAAAGGAAACCATTACCTCTGCATCGTCACTTACTCAAGCCTTAAGCCGTGAATTAGCTGAGAGCCGCCAAAGGAATTGCTTAGCTCTCGCAGCTGCTGAGTAACGAAGTGGCGGAGAACCTTTGGGTGCTCCTCTTCTTGGAAAGACCGGAGTACCTATCGTAACAGAATTATCCAGGTTGATATCTGAAGGCAGGTATGAAGAGTCTTTCACTATGGCTTTACAGGAAAGGGAAAGGGATGTCTCCATAGTATCATGGCTTTGCTCACAGGTGGATCTGCATAGACTATTGGCGATGAATCCTCCTCCTCTGAGCCAAGGCCTACTTTCGTCATTGTTGCAGCACCTAACTAAGGACATGTCCCGAAAGCTTGCTTGGATGGCGGATGTGGCTGCAGCCATTAAACCAGCAGACCAGATGGTAGCCGTAACAGAAATATCCAG
>NW_026618333.1:0-12662 GCF_000801105.2 Raphanus sativus
GAACATATGCAAATATCTTCATGATTCTTATCAAACCAGGAATGAACCACGATCTAAGAAGCTTTATTTGGAACCACTAATAAGTGGAGAATAACCAGGAAGTTGAATAAATCTCATAGGAGTTGTGAGTAAGAAGATATCCCACTTTCTATCCAGATGATTCCAGATTAGCCTATTCGAAATATGGCAATTCCATTCTTATAACCCAGGATGAACCACGATCTAAGAAGCTTATTTGAAACCATAATTAGTGGAGAATAACCAGGAAGTTGAATAAATCAAGGTGTTGTGTGAGCAAGAAGATATCCACCTTCTATCCAGATGATTCCAGATTAGCCTGTTCGACATATGCCATTATCTTCATGATTCTTATCAAACCAGGATTAACCACGATCTAAGAAGCTTTATTTGGAACCACTAATCAGTGGAGAATAACCAGGAAGTTGAATAAATCTCATAGAGTTGTGAGTAAAAAGATATCCCACTTTCTATCCAGATGATCCAGATAGCCTGTTCGGACATAGGCAAATATCTTCATGATTCTTATCAAACCAGGATGAACCAATATAAAGAAGCTTGAATTGGGAACCACTAATCAGTGGAGAATAACCAGGAAGTTGAATAAATCTCATAGGAGTTGTGAGCAAAGAAGATATTCCACTTTCTATCCAGATGATTCCAGATTAGCCTGTTCGGACATATGGCAATATCTTCATGATTCTATCAAAATCAGGATGAACCACGATCTAAGAAGCTTTATTTGGAAACACTAATCAGTGGAGAATAACCAGGAAGTTGAATAAATCTCATAGGAGTTGTGAGTAAGAAGATATCCCACTTTCTATCCAGATGATTCCAGATTAGCCTGTTCGAACATATGGCAATATCTTCATGATTCTTATCAAACCAGGATGAACCATATCTAAGAAGCTTTATTTGGAACCACTAATCAGTGGAGAATAACCAGGAAGTTGAATAAATCTCATAAGTGTTGTGAGCAAGAAGATATCCCACTTTCTATCCAGATGATTCCAGATTAGCCTGTTCGAACATATGGCAATATCTTCATGTTTCTTATCAAACCAGGATGAACCACGATCTAAGAAGCTTTATTTGGAACCACTAATCAGTGGAGAATAACCAGGAAGTTGAATAAATCTCATAGGAGTTGTGAGTAAGAAGATATCCCACTTTCTATCCAGATGATTCCAGATTAGCCTGTTCGAACATATGGCAATATCTTCATGATTCTTATCAAACCAGGATGAACCACGATCTAAGAAGCTTTATTTGGAACCACTAATCAGTGGAGAATGACCAGGAAGTTGAATAAATCTCATAGGAGTTGTGAGTAAGAAGATATCCCACTTTCTTTCAATATGATTCCAGATTAGCCTGTTCGGACATATGGCAATATCTTCATGATCTCTTATCAAACCAGGATGAACCACGATCTAAGAAGCTTTATTTGGAACCACTAATCAGTGGAGAATAACCAGGAAGTTGAATAAATCTCATAAGTGTGTGAGCAAGAAGATATATCCACCTTCTATCCAGATTATTCCAGATTAGCCTGTTCGGAACATATGCCATTACTTCATGATTTCTTATCAAACCAGGATGAACCACGATCAAAGAAGCTTTATTTGGAACCACTAATAGTGGAGAATAACCAGGAAGTTGAATAAATCTCATAGGAGTTGTGAGTAAGAAGATATCCCACTTTCTATCCAGATGATTCCAGATTAGCCTGTTCGGACATATGGCAATATCTTCATGATTCTTATAAACCAGGATGAACCAATATATAAGAAGCTTTATTGGAACCACTAATCAGTGGAGAGATAACCAGAAGTTGAATAAATCTCATAAGAGTTGTGAGTAAGAAGATATCCCACTTTCTATCCAGATGATCCCAGATTAGCCTGTTCGGACATATGGCAATATCTTCATGATTCTTATCAAACCAGGATGAACCAACCATCTAAGAAGCTTTATTTGGAACCACTAATCAGTGGAGAATAACCAGGAAGTTGAATAAATCTCATAAGTGTTGTGAGCAAGAAGATATCCCACTTTCTATCCAGATGATTCCAGATTAGCCTGTTCGGACATATGACAATATCTTCATGATTCTTATCAAACCAGGATGAACCACGATCTAAGAAGCTTTATTTGGAACCACTAATCAGTGGAGAATAACCAGGAAGTTGAATAAATCTCATAGGAGTTGTGAGTAAGAAGATATCCCACTTTCTATCCAGATGATTCAGATTAGCCTGTTCGAACATATGGCAATATCTTCATGATTCTTATCAAACCAGGATGAACCACGATCTAAGAAGCTTTATTTGGAACCCACTAATCAGTGGAGAATAACCAGGAAGTTGAATAAATCTCATTAAGTTTGTGAGCAAGAAGATATCCCCACCTTCTATCCAGATGATTCCAGATTAGCCTGTTCGACATATGCCATATCCTCATGATTCTTATCAAACCAGGATGAACCACGATCAAAGAAGCTTTATTTGGAACCACTAATCAGTGGAGAATAACCAGGAAGTTGAATAAATCTCATAGGAGTTGTGAGTAAGAAGATATCCCACTTTCTATCCAGATGATTCCAGATTAGCCTGTTCGGACATATGGCAATATCTTCATGATTCTTATCAAACCAGGATGAACCACGTATCTAAGAAGCTTTATTTGGAACCACTAATCAGTGGAGAATAACCAGGAAGTTGAATAAATCTCATAGGAGTTGTGAGTAAGAAGATATCCCACTTCTATCCAGATGATTCCAGATTAGCCTGTTCGGACATATGGCAATATCTTCATGATTCTTATCAAAACCAGGATGAACCACGATCTAAGAAGCTTTATTTGGAACCACTAATCAGTGGAGAATAACCAGGAAGTTGAATAAATCTCATAAGTGTTGTTGAGCAAGAAGATATCCACTTTTCTATCCAGATGATTCCAGATTAGCCTGTTCGGACATATGGCAATATCTTCATGATTCTTATCAAACCAGGATGAACCACGATCTAAGAAGCTTTATTTGGAACCACTAATCAGTGGAGAATAACCAGGAAGTTGAATAAATCTCATAGGAGTTGTGAGTAAGAAGATATCCCACTTTCTATCCAGATGATTCCAGATTAGCCTGTTCGGAACATATGGCAATATCTTCATGATTCTTATCAAACCAGGATGAACCACGATCTAAGAAGCTTTATTTGGAACCACTAATCAGTGGAGAATAACCAGGAAGTTGAATAAATCTCATAGGAGTTGTGAGTAAGAAGATATCCCACTTTCTATCCAGATGATTCCAGATTAGCCTGTTCGGACATATGGCAATATCTTCATGATTCTTATCAAACCAGGATGAACCACGATCTAAGAAGCTTTATTTGGAACCACTAATCAGTGGAGAATAACCAGGAAGTTGAATAAATCTCATAAGTGTTGTGAGCAAGAAGATATTCCACTTCATCCAGATTATTCCAGATTAGCCTGTTCGGACATATGCCATTACTTCATGATTCTTATCAAACCAGGATGAACCACGATCAAGAAGCTTTATTTGGAACCACTAATAAGTGGAGAATAACCAGGAAGTTGAATAAATCTCATAGGAGTTGTGAGTAAGAAGATATCCCACTTTCTATCCAGATGATTCCAGATTAGCCTGTTCGGACATATGGCAATATCTTCATGATTCTTATCAAACCAGGATGAACCAATAATATAAGAAGCTTGATTTGGGAACCACTAATCAGTGGAGAATAACCAGAAGTTGAATAAATCTCATAGGAGTTGTGAGTAAGAAGATATCCCACACTTTCTTCCAGATGATTCCAGATTAGCCTGTTCGGACATATGGCATATCTTCATGATTCTTATCACAAACCAGGATGAACCACGATCTAAGAAGCTTTATTTGGAACCACTAATCAGTGTGGAGAATAACCAGGAAGTTGAATAAATCTCATAAGTGTTGTGAGCAAGAAGATATCCCACTTTCTATCCAGATGATTCCAGATTAGCCTGTTTCGAAACATATGGCAATATCTTCATGATTCTTATCAAAACCAGGATGAACCACGATCTAAGAAGCTTTATTTGGAACCACTAATCAGTGGAGAATAACCAGGAAGTTGAATAAGATCTCATAGGAGTTTGTGAGTAAGAAGATATCCCACTTTCTATCCAGATGATTCCAGATTAGCCTGTTCGGACATATGGCAATATCTTCATGATTCTTATCAACCAAGGATGAACCACGATCTAAGAAGCTTTATTGGAACCACTAATCAGTGGAGAATAACCAGGAAGTTGAATAAATCTCATAAGTGTTGTGAGCAAGAAGATATCCCACCTTCTATCCAGATGATTCCAGATTAGCCTGTTCGGACATATGCCATTATCTTCATGATTCTTATCAAACCAGGATGAACCACGATCTAAGAAGCTTTATTTGGAACCACTAATCAGTGGAGAATAACCAGGAAGTTGAATAAATCTCATAGGAGTTGTGAGTAAGAAGATATCCCACTTTCTATCCAGATGATTCCAGATTAGCCTTTCGGACATATGGCAATATCTTCATGATTCTTATCAAACCAGGATGAACCAATATATAAGAAGCTTGATGGGAACCACTAAATCAGTGGAGAATAACCAGGAAGTTGAATAAATCTCATAGGAGTTGTGAGCAAGAAGATATCCCACTTTCTACCAGATGATTCCAGATTAGCCTGTTCGAACATATGGCAATATCTTCATGATTCTTATCAAACCAGGATGAACCACGATCTAAGAAGCTTTATTTGGAAACCACTATCAGTGGAGAATAACCAGAAGTTGAATAAATCTCATAGGAGTTGTGAGTAAGAAGATATCCCACTTTCTTTCCAGATGATTCCAGATTAGCCTGTTCGAACATATGGCAATATCTTCATGATTCTTATCAAACCAGGATGAACCACGATCTAAGAAGCTTTATTGGAACCACTAATCAGTGGAGAATAACCAGAAAGTTGAATAAATCTCATAGGAGTTGTGAGTAAGAAGATATCCCACTTTCTATCCAGATGATTCCAGATTAGCCTGTTCGACATATGGGCAATATCTTTCATGATCTTTATCAAACCAGGATGAACCACGATCTAAGAAGCTTTAATTTGGAACCCACTAATCAGTGGAGAATGACAGGCAGAAAGTTGAATAAATCTCATAGGAGTTGTGAGTCAAGAAGATATCCACACTTTCTATCTAGATGATTCCAGATTAGCCTGTTCGAACATATGGCAATATCTTCATGATTCTTATCAAACCAGGATAACCACGATCTAAGAAGCTTTATTTGGAACCACTAATCAGTGGAGAATAACCAGGAAGTTGAATAAATCTCATAGGAGTTGTGAGTAAGAAGATATCCCACGTTCTATCCAGATGATTCCAGATTAGCCTGTTCGAACATATGGCAATATCTTCATGATTCTTATCAAACCAGGATGAACCACGATCTAAGAAGCTTTATTTGAACCACTAATCATGTGGAGAATGACCAGGAAGTTGAATAAATCTCATAGGAGTTGTGAGTAAGGCAGATATCCCACTTGAGAGAATGTAAGATTAAGGAGAGATTAAAGAGGAGATTATGAATAACCATTGTGAGAATTCAAGAGAAAGAGAGGCAGGAGTTCGCGAGAGAGAAGTAAAGAAAGAGGGAAAACTGTTTCCTTGATTCATTTAGATTCATTTAGTCATCACACAGTACATAAATAAATAGCTAAATCGACATACAAGAAGAAGTAATAAAAAGGGGCTCAGACTGCGCAGACTGATCTTGGATAGTGACAGCTCAGGAACGGCTATGAGGCAAAGTGAACATGTGATCTTTATAGTAAACAATTCCTTGCCGACATCCCTCCTTTGTCTTGACCTTCCAACGGCATTCTTCTTCTTCCTAAACCTTCCTTGGCAAGTCACTCTTTGCTTCCTTGTGGCGGTTAGGATTATTTGAATCCAAGAGAGGCATATGCACATGACTTGTAGAACAAGGCAATCGCCATCCAAGCTCATCTTTGATATATCTGATCTTGTTTATCTCCTTATGTCTTCATGTCAACACTCCCCCTCAAGCTTGACCATATAGAACAAGTCAAGCTTGAAGCATGAAGCAATCCTCATTAAAAACTTAGCTTGGCAAAACCCATGGGACAAAAACCAAGCCAAGGAAAAGAGTAGATTACTTCAGGAGGAGAGATCAGTGACATGAGAGGTCTATGAGTCCTAACCGTGGATGGATGAACTCACAGACCTTGGTGCTTGCTGCCATTTGTGAAGAATGTCAAGCTAGCTGCTCCTCACTTCGTGTGTAAGCATGGCAATATCACTTTCTGCTCCACTGCTTTGTCTAACCTTGTGGCAGTCTACTTCAGATGGGTTTGGTTCTTTCATGGAAGACTGAGTTGCCTGGCAATGTGTATAGCCGCCTGGTTATCACAATGCAATAGTGATGTGGAGGTAGTCTCTACTCCCAAGTCCTTAAGCAGCAGCCCCTTGATCCAAATCAGCTCACTTGTGAGCTTTCTCATGGCTCTATACTCTGCCTCAGCACTTGAACATGAAACCACCTTTTGCTTCTGCTCTTTCAAGTCACCAAGTTGCCTCCAATAAATGTGCAATAACACAGTAGTTGATCTCCTATCAATTCTGTCTCCAGCCCAATCAGCCATCACAATACCCAACTATCTCAGTGCTCCTGTTGCAACCCCATCCATATTCCTTGTCCTGGCGCCTCTCTTAGATACCTTAGTATCCCTCCACCATGTTCCAATGATGCATCTTGGGAGCTTGCATATGCTGGCTCACCTGGTTGACTGCAAAGCACACATCAGGTTCTTGTGATAGGTGAGATATATCAGCTTCCCAACCATTCTTCTATATAGTGCTTCACATCTCCATAAGCCTTGTCTTCAATCTCCCCTCACGCATCACTTTGTATCCATCTTCTAGTGGTGTTTTAGCAGCTCTTCCGCCAAGATCACCAACTTCTTTTAACAAATCCAGAGTGTATTTCCTTGAGACAGGAACAACACTTCCTTTGATCTGCATATCTCAATCCCAAGGAAATACTTGAGCTCTCCCAAGTCCTTTGTCAAATGTTGCTTTGAGAGAAACACCTTGGTTGAGTTGATCCCTTCTTTGTCACTGCCTGTGATGGATTATATCATCCACATAGATGAGTAATAACAATGATCCCTTGCTTGCTGGTCCTCAGAGTGAACAAGGTGGTGGTCGGCTTCAGATTTCCTAAAACCCCTTCCATTCAGTGTTGAACTCAGCTTGTGATACCAGGCTCTTGGAGATTGCTTTAGACCATATATTGCTTTCCTCAATCTCAAAAACATTTCCCAGGCTTGACCATTGCTTTCATTCCAGGTGGTGGGCGCATGTATACTTCATCTTCTAGCTCTCCTTGTAAGAATGCATTCTTGACATCCATTGCCAAAGATCCCACTCCAAATTCACAGCAAGTGAGAGCACAACTCTTATGTGTGTAACTTTGCTACTGGCGCAAAATGTTTCTAGGTAACCTCACCATACACTTGGGTGTAGCCTCTTGCTACTAGCCTGGTCTTCTTCTTTCTGGTTCCCATTAGCTAGATACTTGATAGTGAACAGAAGCATGCTGGTCACTGCTTCTCTTGCCTTTGGGAAGCTCACTCTCAAAGAAGGTTCCATTCTTCTCCATAGCCCCATCCTCATCTTCTATCTGAGTCTCTCCATTTCTTGATTGGCCATAGCCTCCTCATATGTCCTTGGTATGTAAGCCTCATCAAGGTTGGTAATGAACACTTGATGATCCTATAGGGTATTGAGCTAGGGAGCATGTTGCTTGTGTTGGATGAGCAACTGCTGGCTGTTGAAATATACCCTTGTTTTGCTCCAGTTTGATGGTGGATTCCTGACCCTTGTGCTTCTCCTAAGCGGCTGGACTTCTTCTATACTTTCAACTTCATCAGGTACAGGAGCCTCTTGCTCTTGTACTGATGGCACACCTTGATGTTTTCATCCTGATCATGAACCTCTTGCGCTTGATCAGTGTGTGTTCCCCTCTTGAACCTCTCTTGTTTCATCTGATCCCTTTGATAGAACCCCTGGTTGTATTATGGTTCACTTTCCCTGATCTTTGAAGGATGATCAGTGGTTTGATGGAGTGTTGAATGGTTTTGCGGAATGATAAGGTATGAAAGATGAATAGATGGTTTTGTGGATGGGAACTCACGGATGGATGATTGATGGATAGATGAGAAGACTTTGATCAAGAGAATGAACTCAAGTAAGGATCAAAGCCAAGTTGCAATTGGAGAATGAACTCCTCAGCAGTTCGATGTTCAAGCTGAACAAAGGATTCAAATGATAAGAGAGATTTTAATCAAAAAGGTGAATGAATATTATTGAGGACGTGCAGCCCCTTTATATAGTCTTACAATGTGTTAAAAAACTAGAAAGAATGTAGAAAACTAGGCAAAGACTTTGTAGAAAACAAGAATTTTGAACTGAAACTAAAAACTAGGGCAATTTGTAGAACCGAGATGTTGAATTTTGACTTGACTTTGCAACCTTCAAGGCAAGCCACGACCAGAACTTCTTTTGTTGATATTTGTGATGAGAAAGGTCTTGAAATGGACTGAGGAATGGGGCTGGTCGAATTTGGCAAGAATCAGACCCATATTGATCATTTTATGAAACTTTTCTTTGGGCTGAAAAAGGCCTATTTCGCCCAGCAGCTAAATCAGCTCCATCTTCAGTGTTACTTAGCTCACCCAGCTCCAAATAAGTGTCAAATCAGCTCACCCAGCTCCAAGGTAGTGTCACTTAGCTCATTCAGCTCATCTACTTTCATTCCAGCTGGTTTCAGCACAAACACACTCTCTTCAGCTGGTTTCAGCTCAAAACACACTCTCTTCAGCTTGTCCCAGCTCATCCTTAGTCTCCTCAAATGGTTTCTGCTCGTCCAAGGTGGCATGGCTGATCAGGGTTGCATCATCCCCTCCTCCTTTAAAAGGATTTGTCCTCAAATCTGTATCTCCTACATCAAAAGGAAATAAGTAAGAAACAAGACAAATGATCAAGAGAATAAGGAAGAATGCAATATCAAAGTAAGGTTTTGGACAGAAACTTCCTTGGAGTTTTGAAAGCCATTTTCCTCAAGTACTTCCATCTCCAAATCGCAGGCTGATAAGCATGGTTTCTGCTCTCGTCCCTTACACTCCTTTGAGACTGATCATGTTGTTTCCTGGACACTAAAATCATAGACTAGATACCCAGTGTCATATAGGTAAAACATGTTCTTAAACTGATCAATAACCAAGAGTTTCTTTCTGCAAATATGTTGCACCAGTTTCAGACTTTCAAAATGGACAGTCAAAGTAAGTATTGTAGACAAGAATGGTATCAGGCATGAAGTACCATATATCAACTTCAAAAACGTGCTTCACATGATAAGAATCAAAACATAAAAGTTTAAGTTAAGATCAGATTCTGAATCAGTTAGCACATGTCTCACAGGTTTTGATTTACTTTCAAAAGAATGTGTTGTAAAACTAATATATCACCACAGCTCAAGACAACATCATTCTGCAAGTATGATCTCAAACACAGCCGAAGATTTATCTGTTTCAGAACAGAATGGACAGGTTTCAAAGCACAATCACAAATAAAATCGGTTTCAGCTCTAAGTGAGTTTTGTTTTCTGCAATTTACTATTCATAAACTCTTTCCAGGCACGTGTGAAGAGAACAAATCATAGTGATGCAGTTTCATGTCTAGAAAAACTGCAGCTCAAAGCCATTATCTTTAAAAGCAAGCAAAAGAATCACAAGGTTTTCTGAAAAAGAAATCAGATTGCTCAAAAAACAAGCTCCAATGACTTTGCAGGGTGATAAAAGCTTTTGTATTGTTCCTTATAACTGATCAAAACTCAAAAACAAGACTAGTTCTGATGTCACTGCCACATGAAAAACGTTTTTGAATCAAGAAGTTTTATCTGGTTCAAGTTTCTCAAAAGAATGAATCATCTTATCAAAAACACAGTTTGAAACACACAAAATTCTTTCACTTTGTCAAGACCTAATCTTTTGACATCACTGGAACTAACCTTAACAAACAATTCAGGAAAAGAATTAACCAGATGAATTTCCTTACAGTGCTCTTGCAGGTTGAGAGAGAAAGGTGTAGGGATTTTCTGGTTCCAAGCTTATCTGCTGCTCCAACACTTCCATTTGTTCCACAATCGATTGCTCTTGCAGGTTGGGAGAGAAAGGTTGTAAGGAGTTGTTTCTGGTTCCAAGCTTATCTGCTGCTGCAACACTTCACTTTGTTCCACAATCGATTTGCTCTTGCAGGTTGGGAGAGAAAGGTGCAGGAATTACTTCTGATTCAAAGCTGCTCAGCTGCTCCATCACTTCACCTTGTGCTAGACTCTCCTCTTCTGTTTCTGGTGAGTGTTCTTCTGAGACCTGAGACACTGAATCAAGACTACTCGGTTGCACCGGTTCAAAACAAATTAGTTCATCAAAGGTATTATTGACAACAAGTTCAGATTGAGAAGAGAAAAGAGAAAACTCAATTTCTGTCTCAGTTTCTTTTATTACCTTAGATGGCTTTGTTTTCAGCTCTTGGTTAGCTGGTTCCTTCTTAGAACACAGTGGCTCTTTGTCTCTTGAGATAGGACGTGGCTTTACCCTCCTTTGTTTAAGTGGACTGAGATTTTCCTTTGCTGATCACAATCAGGGCACCATGGGTCGATTTGTTTCCTGCTGTAGCTACCATAAAAAAGTGTTTCTCATGACATCTTTGAGCTCAAAACAGCACCTAACTTGTGCTTCTCTGTTTCTTCTTCTGGTAGTAACAAGCTGATTCCACCACTGAATGGCATCACCACAGAACTTTGATGTAGCCCATCTAACCTTCTTGCTTTCTGAGTAGTTTTGGCCATCAAAGACAAGTTCCATGTTGTGTTCCCACTCCCAGTAGCCATCATGGTCGTTTCTGCCACAGAAAGATGGTATCTTGCTCTTCCTTTTAGTCTTAGCATCCCTGTGAACCTGAGAACATTACCAAAAACATCAAAGAGTGTCTTCAAATTCAATTCTTTTATCAAATTTCTTTCATTAGTGTAGCCATCTACAGCTTCCATCTGGATTTTACTCAAAGTCACACTAGGTGTCTCCTTTCTTTTACTGACATCTCCAGCCATGGTTTCCTGTTACAACTCAACAAGAAAAGTTAGTACACAAATAGATATAGCCGAAAGCCTCACAAGTGTTTTTCTCTCAAGTGTTTCTCTCAACTTTGTAGTGAAAATCCTTGTGAATCCAATAGCTCAGCAGCCAACAAAGATCAATGCCTCAAAGAACAAAACCCCAACCCCAACTAAAAGAAAAAGATAGACAGTATTAAGGGATTTAATTCGCAGGGAGCTTTACCACCAGAGACTGGATTTCTCTTCAGTCTAGCTGGATTTTCCTCAGCTTTGATTCTTGATTATTTTTTTTTTTTTTTTTTTTTTGAATCTGGTTGGCCCCCCCGCAGTATTAGATAGACAGATAAGAGAATGATAGATTCACAGAACAGAGAGATCAAACGAGGTTCCCAAAAACGAAAGAGAGAAGAATTCAAAGAGTTTTTATGACAAACCTAGAATCACGAGCCTTCAATTCTGCTCTGATACCACCTGATAGAACCCTGTTGTATTATGGTTCACTTTCCCTGATCTTTGAAGGATGATCAGTGGTTTGATGGAGTGGTGAATGGTTTTTTGCGGAATGGATAAGGTGATGAAAGATGATAGATGGTTTTGTGGATGGGAACTCACGAGGATGATTGATGGATAGATGAGAGACTTTGATCAAGAGATGAACTCAAGTAAGGATCAAAGCCAAGTTGCAATTGGAGAATGAACTCCTCAGCAGTTCGATGTTCAAAGCTGAACAAAGGATTCACAATGATAAGAGAGATTTTAAAAAAAAGGTGAATGAAAATTATTGAGGACTGTGCCAGCCCTTATTATATAGTCTTATACAATTGTTAGAAAAACTAAAAGAATGTGAAAACTAGGCAAAGACTTTGTAAAAACAAGAATTTGACGTGAAAACTAAAAACTAGGCAATTTGTAGAACCGAGATGTTTGAATTTTGACTTGACTTTGCAACCTTCAAGGCAAGCACGACCAGAACTTCTTTTGTTGATATTTTGTGATGAAAAGGTCTTGAAATGGACTGAGGAATGGGCTGGTCGAATTTGGCAAGAATCAGACCCATATTGATCATTTTATGAACTTTTCTTTGGGCTGAAAAAGGCCTATTTCGCCCAGCAGCTAAATCAGCTCCATCTTCAGTAGTTACTTAGCTCACCCAGCTCCAAATAAGTGTCAATCAGCTCACCCAGCTCTCAAAGGTAGTGTCACTTAGCTCATTCAGCTCATCTACTTTCATTCCAGCTGGTTTCAGCACAAACACACTCTCTTCAGCTGGTTTCAGCTCAAACACACTCTCTTCAGCTTGTCCCAGCTCATCCTTAGTCTTCCTCAAATGGTTTCTGCTCGTCCAAGGTGGCATGGCTGATCAGGGTTGCATCACCTC
>NW_026618334.1:0-12658 GCF_000801105.2 Raphanus sativus
TGTGTGGGTTTCTCAAGCGGCGGAGAGACTGCTCCCTTGATTCTGGTGCGGATGGGTCATAGAGTGGCTGAGGTGGGGCCGTGATGAGAGCATCAATGTCAAAGTCCTCTGCCTTACATCCAGCTACAGCCCCTCTAGTCAAAACATCAGTCACCTTTCTCATGAAAATAGCTGAGGCCTTAGCTTGTCTCTTCATAGTTCTTCTCAGTTCCTTACATTTGTTGGTGAGCTTGTAAATGGTTCTATCCTGAGATCTGATCCACCTCTGGAGGGTACTGATCTGATCATGAGCGTCGCGAAGGGGGCCAAGAGGTAAAGCACCTGTGAACTGGTCGAACTTGTAGCGAGGAGGGCCAAAAAGGTGTTCAGTAGCCTTGCTTGTGTACCCTTGAAGATATACCTCTTCGCTGCTTCCTGTTGTTGGCGTTTGAGTTACAGGGCCAAGTGCTCCATGGCATTTGAGCAAGTGCTCCTCATCAATATCGAACCTGATTGCACCCGGACTTGTCAAGGTGGTGAGTGGGTAGTTGGGAAGAGCAATCTCAGCTTTCTTGTTGAGCCTCTTGTATGAGTAGACACACCTTCCATCTAATGTCCCTGCTAGGAATTGGACCTTCTTGAGGTACTTTCCATTCAAGTAAGCTGGACCTGATTTATCAGTTCCCAAATCAATCCCCAAGTAACCAAGTAGTGGGGTTATCCAGCCACCGATCCCAATCAGAGGTTCTGAATCGCGGTTTGTCCAAGCCCAATCCTTATAGTACATGAGGCCCGTCACAAAGTAGCCCACCATACCAAAATCACTGTAGAAGTCATCAGGGACAATGGGTAACTGAGGGTGGGAGGCATAGTGTTGGACAGCTTGATGAAGAAATCTCAATTCCTCTCCAGCGATATTACTCACCTCCTTCTTGTAGAACAAGGTGTGGATAAGGAACCTGTGGAGATAGCGAATGGTAGGGTGCTTGATGGCTGTGCTTCTGTCTTTCCTACCCTCTCTTCCCTTCCATGATATCAATTTCCAAGTTAGGTCTTCGATTCCTTTGCCTTTTGGCGCATTGGTGAGCTGAGGAAGAGCTGGATTCCTCCCATCATGGAGGCCAAGAGCTTCTCCAATCTCTGTGAAGGACATGGTGTAAGACTGACCAGCGATCTTAAAGGTGATTCTTCCCCAACCTTGTTGTGCAATCTTCTTCGTGTGAAATGTTGCTTCAAGAGTAGACAAGAACTGACAAGAGACCTCGGGATAAGTTTGGTAAGCCACTGAATAGAAGCTGCCTATCTTCATGAACTCTAGCATCTCCTTAACATCATCATCAAGATACAACGCCTGTAAGAAGGACCTGTCCACAAATCTTGTTGGAGGCCAAGCAATAACTTTCCTCATTTGCTCCACCAACTCAGCTTCTGTGGGTTTCTTCTTCCTATCTCTGCCAGCATTGAAGTTTTTCCTCTTGGGAGGGCCATGATCCTCATCACTGTCTGGAGAGGGATCCTCAGCTTTTTCACTGTCACTCTCTTCAACCACTGGTCTTTTGCCCTCTTTCTTCTGCTTTGCTCTCAACTGCTGATCCTTACGGACTTGGTCTTGGTGCACCTCCTCACAAACTAACTGAGAAGTGGGCCGCTTGGTAGGTGGTTTTGGCTGTGGTATTGGAGCTTGAGTTGAAATGGTAAGATTAGCTTCTTGGTTGCTTTTCTCCAATACAAGAGCTCCTCCACCTTGACCCCTTGGCGGTCTTGCTCTCTTGGGAGGGGGTTGCTTGTGAGCAATGTCAGCCGCACTCTCATCAACAGCAATTCTTTTGCCATCTCTCTTGGCTTGTGTTTTCTTCTTGAGCATGGCTAAAGCTTGCTGCCTACGTTCCTCCTCGGAACCAGGTTGTGAACCCAACACTTTCCCTGTTCTAGCAGTCTCTCTCTCAGCATTCTTCCTCTTCTCAGTCTCTATCTCTGCTTGAGTTTGTTTTGCCATTGGTACCTGAAAAAGTAAAACCTTGGAAAGGAGTGAGCAAAGGATCAAAGAGAGAGAAATGATCAAAGCTAAAGAGTTCAGCTGTAGAAAACCCAATTAAAAATTAATAGCTAAGCAAAACAAGAGTTGTAAAATAAATTAGAGGATCCCATGTTCAAATTTTTTTTTTTGGAACAATTAGAATCTCTAATCAGCAAAACTCTTGATCAATCACTCTACAGCACGAAATCAACCTTAAATCTAAGTTCTCCACCAACTTAGCATTCAATCTACTCAAAGAATATCCTAAAACAAGCAATTTTTGAAAAACCCCCAAATCTCATGAACCCTAATTTCTCAAAGTTCAAATTAATCTCAATTTCACCATGAAATCAACTACCCTGCATGATATATAAGCTTTCCCTAGTCTATTTTACAAGAATCTAGCAAGAAGAAGCTCAAATTTCAAGTTCAAATTTTTAGGGTTCATGAGAGTTACGAATTTGAACTTAAAGAACTCATACCTTGCTATGGATGATGGAAAATGAAGAAAGGATTCAAGAAAGTAGACTAATGGGAGAAAGACTTTGATTTAGGAAAAAGAATGGATTGATTTGGTGGAGATTTGAGTGAGATATGGTGCTTTTGGTTCTTGGAGGCTAGAGAGGTTTTTAGATTTGTGAAAGATCAAGAAATGAGAGGGAGAGGCCGAAAATTAGGTTAGGAAGGGGTTTTGGTTCGGGTCGGGTCGTGGGTATGCGGGTCTGGGTCGAAAAAGAGAAGAAAACTTACCTGGACGCGGGTCGTGGAGCGAGAGGCGGGTCTGAAGCGGGACGCGGGTTGGAGCGGTACGATACCAGCGTGCTGTCCGTACGGTTTCGCGCCCGGGTACATGGTCCCGGTCTCATTCTCTCCGGTCTTCAGCTGCACGCCCGTGTTGCATTGCGCGGTCCTCACATCTCTGTCCAAATGGACGAACTTATCATGCTGTCACGCCCGGGTTGCATACTCCGGTCCCATCAGTCCGGTCCTCTCGTTTCTCTCTTCTCTTTCTTTCTTTTTTTTTTTTTTTTAGCTAACCTTTCTCTTCAACCCATACCACACTAGCTTCTTGTCTTCTCTATCCATGGTACCCATTCTCCAAGGTTCACTTCACTTCAACTCGAAAAAGAAATCCTAATGCAATATTTACAAGGATAGACATGGGACTTCCTCCCAAGTGAGCTTGTTTAAAGTCTCTAGCTTGACTTTGCTTCTTTTGAGACTAGGTTGAGGTGGGTTCAGAAAGTGGAATTGAGAATCCATCTTCCTTTGGTGTAGTACCCAAATAGAGCTTCACTCTTTGTCCATTCACTGTGAACTCTCCTCCATTCTTATCCCAAAGAACCACTGCCCCATAAGGCTTAACTTCCTTGATCTTAAAAGGTCCAGACCACCTTGATTTGAGCTTCCCTGGAAACAACTTCAGCCTAGAGTTGTAGAGGAGTATCTGATCATCTGCTCTTAACTCTTTCTTCAAAATGTTCTTGTCATGAAAGCTTTGGTTCTCTCCTTGTAGATCCTTGAGTTCTCAAAAGCATCCATCCTAATCTCATCAAGCTCATGAAGCTGAAAAAGTCTCTTTTCTTTTGCACTCTTGATGTCAAAGTTCAACAATTTCACAGCCCACAATGCCTTGTACTCAAGTTCTACTGGTAGATGGCAAGCTTTCCCATACACAAGGTTGAAAGGGATGGTTCCCAATGGTGTCTTGTATGCTGTCCTATAGGCCCAAAGTGCATCATCAAGCTTGTCTGACCAATCCTTCCTCTTGGCTCCCACAATCTTCTCCAAGATACCCTTGATCTCTCTGTTAGAGATTTCAACTTGACCACTGGTTTGAGGGTGATAAGGGGTTGCAACCTTGTGTTTCACTCCATTCTTCTTGAGAAGATTCTCAAAAAGTTTGTTGATGAAATGTGAGCCTCCATCACTTATCACCACTCTAGGAACTCCAAACCTTGGAAAAATGATGCTCTTAAACATCTTCAACACCACTCTTGAGTCATTTGTAGGACTTGCAACTGCTTCAACCCACTTAGACACATAGTCTACAGCCACTAAGATTTTCTTGTTGCCATAAGAAGAGAGGAAAGGTCCCATGAAGTCTATTCCCCAAACATCAAATACTTCCACTTCAACAATTGGGTTTTGAGGCATTTTATTCCTCTTTGTGATGTTCCCTCTCCTTTGGCAAGAATCACACCTTGAGATGAACTCTTGTGTGTCCTTGAACATACGAGGCCACCAAAATCCAGCTTGTAGAACCTTAGCCACTGTCTTGAAAGTTGCAAAATGCCCTCCATATGAAGAACCATGGCATTGTTGTAGGATTCCATTAACCTCTTCTTCAGCCACTGCCCTTCTATAGAGATGGTCTTTGCAAAGGATGAAAAGAAAAGGTTCATCCCATTAGTACCTCTTCAACTCCTTGTAGAACTTCTTCTTGGAATAACCTTCAAGTCTTAATGGTTCCTTTCCTGTGACAAGGTAGTTCACAAAATCTGCATACCAAGGCTCCTTCTCCTTAGACGCCTTAACCTCTTCAAGCTTCTTGCCCGTTTCACACACTGCAACCACTGCCCTGATGGCCATGACCTGTTCCTCACGAAGCCCTTCATCAATGGGGGTTTCACCTTCAATGCTCATCCTAGATAAGTGATCAGCTACTCCATTCTCAATGCCCGGCTTGTCTCTAATCTCCAAGTCAAACTCTTGAAGCAAAAGGATCCACCTCAAAAGTCTTGGCTTAGCATCTTTCTTGGCCAATAGGTGTCTCAAAGCTGCATGATCAGTGTAGACAATAACCTTTGACCCAACCAAGTAGCTTATGAACTTCTCAAAGGCAAATACAATGGCTAGCATCTCCTTCTCGGTTGTGGAATACTTCACCTGAGCATCATTCAAGGTTTGGCTAGCATAGTAGATCACATGAGTCTTGCCATCCTTTTTCTGCCCCAAAACAGCTCCAACAGCAAAGTCACTTGCATCACACATAATTTCAAAGGGGAGACTCCAATCAGGTGGTTGAACAATAGGAGCATTGACTAAATTGTTCTTCAGCTCCTTGAAAGCTTCAAGACAATCTGAATCAAAGCTGAAAGCGGCTTCTTTGCATAGCAGCTTGGTTATTGGCCTAGCAACCTTTGAGAAGTCCTTGACATATCTCCTGTAGAACCCAGCATGGCCAAGGAAACTCCTTATGTCTTTCACAGTCTTTGGTGGAGGTAGACTAACCATCACCTCAATCTTAGCCTTGTCCACTTCGATGCCTCTTTCTGAAATCTTGTGTCCAAGTACAATCCCCTCTTTGACCATGAAGTGACACTTCTCCCAGTTCAGCACAAGGTTGGTGTCTTCACATCTCTGTAGGATCCTGCACAAGTTGGACAAACAAGCAGAAAACGAAGATCCGTAGACAGAGAAGTCATCCATGAATACCTCCACAACATCCTCAATGAGATCAGAGAAGATAGACATCATGCACCTTTGAAAGGTGGCTGGAGCATTACATAACCCAAATGGCATCCTTCGATAGGCAAAGGTACCATAGGGGCATGTGAATGTCGTCTTCTCTTGATCATCGGGATGTATGGGGATTTGGAAGAACCCTGAATACCCATCAAGAAAGCAATAGAAAGGATGGTTTGCAAGTCTCTCAAGCATCTGATCAATAAATGGCAATGGAAAATGATCCTTTCTAGATGCAGAGTTTAACTTTCTATAATCAATGCACATCCTATGTCCAGTTACAGTTCTAGTGGGGATCAACTCATTCTTATCATTTTTCACAACAGTGATACCACCTTTCTTTGGAACCACATGCATAGGAGATACCCATTTACTATCTGAGATTGGGTAAATAACACCTGCATCTAAGAGTTTGAGAATCTCCTTCTTTACAACTTCTTTCAAATTAGGGTTTAACCTTCTTTGATGCTCAATAGAAGTCATTGATTCATCCTCTAGATGTATCCTATGCATGCACAAAGAAGGTGATATCCCTTTGATGTCATCTAGAGAATACCCTATTGCTTTCCTAAACTTCTTAAGTGCACTCAACAGTTGAGACAATTCAAGTTCAGTAAGCTCACTACTCACAATGACAGGGTAAGTTTCATTAGGGCCAAGGAAAGCGTACCTTACACCATGGGGAAGGGGTTTAAGCTCCACCTTAGGCGCTTTGAGTTCATCCCAATCCTCTTGGTGACTGTCCTTTTGTTGAGTGGATGCTGCCTCTTGATGAACCACTTGTTGAAGCGCCTCATACTGATCCTCACGCTCAAACCCTCTGCGTGAATCCAGCATCCTTCCATAAGCATCACTTTCCTTGTTCTCAACCACTTGGACTCCTCTATCAACTGTCAAGGCATGCTGTAGAGGATCCTCAAGTGCTAACTCTTCAAGCAGCTCATCAGCTAGAGCTTCCATTTCCTCTATGTAGAAGATCTGCCCTTGGATGGTTGGCCTCTTCATTATCTCATTGATGTCAAAGTGGAGAATGTGCTCCTTACCCAAGTGAAGATCAATCTTGCCCTCCTTCACATTTATAATTGCTCCTGCTGTGGCCAAGAATGGTCTTCCAAGGATCAAAGGATCTCTAGCTTCCTCATCCATCTCTAGCACCACAAAGTCAGTAGGGATTTCACAATTTCCCACCATCACAGGGAGATCTTCCAAAATTCCAATGGGAAATTTCACTGAGCGATCAGCAAGCACCAAGGAGAGTTTGCACTTCTTGTAGTGGCTAAACCCAAGCTTCTTGGCTACAGATAAAGGCATGAGACTAACACTAGCTCCCAAGTCACATAGGCACCTTTCAAACATCAGAGGACCAATGGCACAAGGTAGAGTGAAGCTTCCTGGATCTTCTAGCTTCTTAGGGATTGTCAACCTCTTAATGATGGCACTGCACTCATGAGTAAGAACCACCATTCCTTCCATTTCTTTCTTCTTAGCAGCCACAACATCCTTCAAGAACTTGCTATACTGAGGAACAAGCATGAAGGCATCTATGATGGGCATTGTAATCTGCACTTCACGCATCTGCTTCTCAAAGAGAGCCTTGTACTTCTCCAATAGTTGCTTCTTGAATCTTCCTGGAAAAGGTAACTTAGGCTCATAGGGAGGAGGGACAAAAGAAGTATCTTTTGATGTAGCTCCACCTTGCTTCACTGTTCTCTTCTCCTCTCCAACCTTTCCTTTACCCTTAGCTTCCACAATCTTTTCCAGAATTTCCTCATCAACCTTCTCATCAACAATAACTACCTCATCATCAATGTTGATGGCAACCTCCCCACCCTGTTTCTCACCATTCTTGGTGAGTACTCTTGGAGGCAACTCTTTACCACTTCGCAAAGTGATTGCCTTCATTGTTTCTTTGGGGTTTTGCTCAGGTTTTCCAGGTAGGGTTCCTTGTTGGCGACTAGGCTGAGAGTTCATAGAAGCAAATTGGCTCTCCAAAGCCCTGATCTTGTTGTTTTGATAAGACCTCGGCTGGTAGTTGTTGTACTGAAAGTTAGGCTCCTTTATGTACCATGTACCATTGTTGTTGATGAAGCAAAGCTCTTCTTGCCCTTCCAAACCATCAACCTCATTCACCTTAGGAGGAACCTCTTGACTAGGATCACCAACAAAGCTAACCTGCTCCTTCTTGGATTGGTTTGAAAGAACCAAGTCCAACTTGTCTTGCAAGGATTTGATATCCTTCTTTGTCTGCTGATCCTCACCTCTGCTGGCTCTATCATACTCCTCATTGTAAACTGAGTCACTCTTTGCCATGTTCTCCACCAGCTCCTCTACATCCTGCTCAGTTCTGCCCAGGAAGAAACCATTGCTAGCTGTGTCAAGCCTGTTTCTGCAAGATGGGAGAACTCCCCTGTAGAAGGTACTAAGCAAGCTTTCCTTGGTGAAACCATGATGAGGACACTGAGCAATGTATCTGTTGAATCGTTCCCATGCTTCACCAAAACCTTCAAGATTCCTTTGTTGAAATCCTGAAATCTCATTCCTAAGCTTTGCAGTTCTTGAGTTAGAGAAGAACTTGGTGAGGAAGGCTTCTTTGCACTCATCCCATGTTCGGATGCTATCTCTTGAGAGACCCTTCTCCCATGTGTGAGCTTTATCTCCCAAAGCGAATGGAAACAGCCTAAGCTTCAATGCATCTTCAGAAACACCATTTATCTTGATGGTGCCACACAGCCGATCAAAGTTGTCCAAGTGATCTAGAGGATCTTCCAAAGCAAGCCCATGGTACTTGTTGCTTTGGATCATGTTGATCAAGCTTGACTTGATCTCAAAGTTGTTGTTCTCCACAGCTGGTGCTCTAATGCCGGCTCTATTTCCATGGATGTCAGGCTGATCATGGGCACCAATTGCTCTAGCTTGGCGCTGTGGATGTCGTGGTCCAAGGTTGGCAGCTCCTTGACCATCTTCAGCAGCTCTATCTTGAGGCAGGTTCTGTTCATATCAGCAAGTCCTCCTTCATCCTTCATCCTCTTTCTGTTGCTGACTTCTACGTTCTCCTTCTTCTTTATCATCTTCAGACCTTGCCTTCTCAGCTTAATCAGCCACTGGTGTTACATCTTCCGGTGTTACATGTTCTACCTCATCATCTTGCGGAATATATTCTGGTGTAACATCTTCTAGCTCATCATCTCGCGGAATATATTCTGGTGTAACATCTTCTAGCTCATCTTCCACCTCGTCATCTTGAGCAGCCACTTTCTTGATTCTACTACTTCTTCTCGTTGGCGTTAGAACTAAAGCCTTTGTTGGGGCAGCCACTTTCTTTGTTGTTCTTTTCTTCACTGTTAGTGTTGGATCTACTACATCCAAGCCTTGATTACGTCTACTCCGACGAGAACCAACTTGTCCTCCTCCTCTTGTCTTTGCCATTTCTGAAACCGATAAACAAATCCAAAATCAAATCGAAACCCACAATCATATTCAAAATCTAAACCGAACAAACCCATAATCGAATCATGTGTTAACGCGGACATGCATGTGAAAATAGATTCGAATCGAAGAGATTCGATGAAAGTTTCTAATCTAAACTGATAATATGAAAATTAAAACCAAACTAAAAATCAAAACCGAATTGCATGTTCAAATCGTAACCGAAAATCACAAACTTTCACATGTTCAAATGAAAATCAAATCCCAAAATCGAATCGTTTTGCCAAAATCGAATCCCAAAATCACATGAAGAAACAATATCAATCGATGAGATATAACACTCGAGAGTTTCTGAGAAACATACCTGCTGAAGCTTCGATTCGTGAGAACACTCGGGAGTTTCTGAGAAACAGTGAGAAAGTGAAGAGAGTGAAGAATGATCTAGAGTTTGTTGGGCCCGAATATGGCTCGATAGCTAACGGCGAATAACAAGAAATGATAACGGGCCGGGATAGGCCCATCACAAATTCAATCCTTAAAGGCAGCTAAGCTAGAGCCGGAGGCTGTGAGCTAAAGGTGTTCACTAGGGAGGTCACGGAAAGGAGGCAGCTCGTGGACGTATAACTAGGCGCAGGACCCGGTCAAAGGGGAGCTGTTACAAATCCCTCATATCACTGAAGAAATCTCGGGAACCAGTTGGTGGCGATCAAATGGAGCCTGAGGCTATTTAAAGAAGAAGTCAATAAAGAGAAAGGGATTCATTCAACCCTTATTCACTCCTACGATCATTCAACCTCTCAAACATTTTATTATCTTTGTAATCATCAAAAGAAACATCTCTTTGTAACCATTATTTTATCAAGTTATCAATACAAATCAAATTCATTCTACAAAGTTATTACGGGATTCAGTCCACGTTATCTTTCCCTAATCTTCCCTAGTCTTAACCTGATCTAAAATCTTTGAGGTGAGTTAAATCCCTCACAATTGGCGCCGTCTGTGGGGAAGAAACAATCGAATCCCTTACTCTAACTTGAGAATGAATCCTACCGATCAGACAACGAATCCGTCTGACCCTAACCTCCCGATTCAGAGCGATGGCTCACCGAACGATGGAGGCTCTAGTCTCGTAACTCCGGAGCCTCGACGCGGCGATCACTGATCTGGGAAACAGCCTTCGGCTAGCGCTCGAACGAGCCAGACTGCCACTGGAGTGACTAACCCAAGATTCTTGGGTGGAACCAACTCCGGGCTTCCAGTCACCGAGAATCCTCAGCAGCAAACCGCTCCGAATCAAACGGAGGCTCAGCTCTCTGAGATTCGTCAGATGATGATGCAGTTAGTAGATAAAGCTCAGGAAAATGAGCGTACAATGCATCAGCTAGCTGTTCGGCAGCAACGATTCGAAGAGATAATTAGATCTCTAAACGCAATAACCTAACCATCGCAACGTCAAGGTCCGGGGGTTATTTTCCGAGATCGATTGACCGATCCCTCGTTCCCCCGAGGACATTTAGAATTTTCTCCTGATAGCACTGTTCCGGTAGGACGAGGATCTGCTTTCCAGACACCTCATGCTGGGACAGCTCCCGTGTTTAACCCACCCATCACTAGTGCTATGGGAAGTAACGTAGCGACAACCAGCTCCACGCCCAGTCAGATCGCTGACCGGAGCACTCGCTTGCCGCCTCCGCCACCTATTTTTAGGTCCGGAGCAGGAGTATCCCTCCCATCCGGGGGCAGAACATCAGCTTCGGTTTATCAAACCAGTAGCTCAACCCCGAATATGGACGAATATCAAAGGACATACTCCGATAACCCAAGATCTGGTGAGCGATGTAGCCCACCAACTGCATGGGAAGATGAATCAACACGATTCCGTCAGGAACCTGCACGTCAGATACCTAATAACGACCCAAATGTCCTTCCTCTAGATGGACCTGACGCAATTCGCAGAAATATGGAGCAAACTCACGCAGCCCTCCAAAAGTTGAATGCTCAAGTTCATAAAGCAACAAGTTCAGCTCCCGAAATCGAGAGCTTGATTGAAGAGACCCGTGGGACTCCATTCACTGACAGAATCGCCAGCTCTTACATAAGAGATACCCGGAAAATTAGAATCCCCGAATACGATGGGACCTCCGACCCGAAGGCCTACTTGAGAGCTTTCCGGTTAGCTATCGTAAAAGCCCATTTTACGAATGAAGAATGTGAAGTAGGATACTGCAGGACATTCGCCGAAAACCTGGTTGGAACATCCCTCGAGTGGTTCTCTGGTCTTGAACCAGCCTCGATAGACAGTTTCGACCAGTTAACTAATGCCTTCATGAAGCAGTACTCGACCCATATCCTGAAGCAAGCCTCTGAGGCTGATCTCTGGAAGGTCAGACAAGGAATAGGAGACTCGCTACGAGTCTACATCGAGAAATTCAGAGCAGTAAGAACTAAGCTCTCGAACCCCAACGACCAAGTCGCCATCGAGGCCCTTAGAAGAGGTTTGTGGTATAAATCAGATTTCTGGTCGGAGCTAACACTCAATACTCCTCCAACTATCGATGATGCTCTTCATAAAGCCACCAAATATATTACTTTGGAGGAAGAGACAGCTGCACAGGATAAACTCCACAAGAAACCTCAGAATCACTCGAAAGGTGAATCTTCAGAGGCAAAAGGACCTCATAAAAAGGGGAACTTCCGAAACAATCAGACTCAGGGAGAACATTCTTATGCAATCGAAGAAGATAAGGAAGAGAAACCTGTCGCCACGACGGCTAAAGCCACCTGGTCAAAAGGCTTTGATAAAAACAAACATTGCTCCTATCATGATCGAGAAGGGCACTCAACTGAGGAATGTTATGACCTCCAACGACAGCTGGCAGCTAAATTCGCAGCCGGAGAAATAAAGGGCGTGGACCTTAAAAAGCCACCGCCCTATCAGAAAAGAGGTCCCAGAGATACCTCTCCAAAACGCGAAAGGTCACCTGAGAAGGAGAAAGATTCGCCACCTCCAGCTCCCAAGAAGAGAGTCGATATGATTCTTGGAAAATTCCCCCAAGGAAAAAGCCTACAAATCGAGGCTCTCTTGAGCAAACCGTCACCTCAGTTGAGCCCCGACTCGAGGGTGGACTGTATCCTTGGAGGATCCGATATATGTCAAGACTCCGTTAATTCTATTAAGAATCACGTACGGAAGGCTGTGTCTAACACTGGACCTAAGCCTCCCAACCCCGAGTCCAATACTAAGATTTCTTTCTGGGAGAGCGAGACCTCAAACCTTGACAGACCTCACTATGATGCTCTGATCGTCACCCTGAACATCGCAGGATACGAGGTGCCTAAGCTTATGATAGACACAGGAAACTCTGTTGACCTTATTTTCTACAACACCCTAAAAGGGATGGAAATAGACGACTACGAAATTATTGGCCAAAAAGCTAATCTCGTAGGCTTCTCCGGAGAAACATCTACCTCATTGGGAACTATCAAACTCCCAATCACAGCTGGCGGAATAATGAAAATGACCAATTTAGTAGTCATCGACAGACCTTCCCCGTTCCATGCGATCTTAGGAAGACCTTGGATCCACAAGATGAAAGCAGTAGCCTCGACTTATCATCAATGTGTGAAATTCCCAACACCTGAAGGAATAATTACCGTACATGGTAGCCAGAAGATCTCTAGGATCTGTTACCTGGGAGGATTCGAAATCCTCAAAAAATCCCCCCAATAGCAATTACAGATCCAAGAGGGTCGTGAGATGCAACAAAA
>NW_026618335.1:0-12657 GCF_000801105.2 Raphanus sativus
CAGACTTCCATCCAGATCACTTGTTTTTTTATATTTCCCGATCCACTGTCCACTTAAGAAACTAGAATCTAAATTTAGTTGAATTTTAGACGGCTTGGTTTGGACGGTTCAAACAAAATGTATAGATGGACCACCGAAACTTCAACATCGTGTGTAATTGATGTATTATAAATGCTACAGATTGTTTGATTGTGATTGTATGGTCTCATAGCCTCACAAATAACATCGGCTTATCCTAATACATCTCTCTGCTCAAGCCTCCCTTTGTGCCTAAACCAAACCAAAAACGTGTCAATGTCTATAAACCAAAAAAAGAAGTTAACAATTACCAAAAGAAAAAAAAATGAGAGTAAAAAAATGAAAGGTTGACAAAAACAAAAAGTAAATAAAGCAAAGACAAGAGATCGCGATCTCCTGCGAGAGAGATCATTTAGATCTTTCTACTTCTGTACTTTTTTATTTGGATATTACTGCTGACTTACTTCCACAGTCTGATCTACTCTATATCTTCACATGCACTCCGGTACGTGGCATGTCCAAAAATTGTCATACGTTGCCGTATATCTACACATCATTTGTAATTTTTATATATACATGTTGTACATCACGCAGCGCAGCTAGTGTATATGTACAGAGAGATCAAATCTAATTTCAAATACGACATAGCATAATGATGACAAAAAATAAGAAGTCCAGGTAACAAAATATAAACTAGAGCTAAATCGACCAAAAGGTCCAAAACGCAACCACTATTAGGAGTTGAATCATAATCATCTACGAAAATAAAGAGTAGCAAACTCATGTTACAGAATAATTGTTATATGGCATGTAAGGGATTGTATTTTTAATATTATTAATCTCGGCGTGTAGAACGTTGCGGGCCCATCGTATCTCTTGATTTCATAATGTCACAAAAAACTATACAGCTTCTCGCATTGGACACTTAGTTGATAAATATAAAAATTACAAACACCGATTGCAATCAGTTGTTTTTTTTTTTTTTTTTTTTTTGAGAAAGATTTTGCAATCAGTTGTTTACAAAAAATATAATGATGCATGAACTAGAGTTTAAATCTAAACACATGCCATGTCTTTACATTGTAATAGGTACAAGACATATATTTAACTAAACTTATGTTTGAGATCTAAGCTACGACGTTGATCTAGAATTTGTATATATTTAAATAAAATTTAGAATATTTTTAATGCCACACTATTTTTTACTTTATAATTTACATTAAAATAAAGTTATTCTATTATAATATAATTTTTGTTTCAATAGTACATTCTATAATAAAACTATTCTATAATAGATGGAGATATATAGCTAGTAATGTCATTTTTAACTCTATATTTGAAGTTAAAAAATGACATTATTCTTTATCTTACTCTATAATAGAGCAATTCTATTATAAAATGTATTATTGAAACAAAAATTACTCTATAATAGAATTACTATACTTTAATGTAAATTACATAGAAAAAAAAGTGTGCTATTGGAAATGCTCTGATTTAACCTATAGTAGCATTACTATTATTTTGATGGTTATTATAGTTTTTTTCCACACGTCTTTAGATGGGAGACCCATGGTACAAGAACACCATGAATTTGCGTTAGTTTCATTTGCCTTGGCCCGCTAAGACCATCTACAATGGTGGATCTCTAATTGGGGTCTTAAAGTTGTTAGAAAAAAATTTAGCTGTTTTTGGAATCCTTAGAAAAAGTGAGTCCAATGGTGGATTCTATTTTGGAATCCTTAGAAAAAAAAATTAATTTGTTTTCTGGTGATGGCAAGATATGAATTAAGGAAACAAAGAGAGTCATTAAGCTCTTAACCAGCAAAGCAAAAGGAGATAGTTTCATAGCTAACACACGCTTGAACATAAACTTCAAAGCCATATTTGAAAATTCGTTTGAGTAGATTACACCGACATAAGTTTGAGTGAACAAAGACGTTACACATACTTGACATGTCCTACAAAGGAAAAGAGTTGAGCATTCTCCTAATTCATCCGTGAGCCAGAAGCAATGTGACCTGCAGAACAAGACAAAGCAAGCAAGTTAGTCCAGAAGCAATGTAGTAAAAGATAGAACAAGAGAAGACCAAAAGTGTACCATTATTGTTGGTCGTCTGATCATGACTATCATCATTGATGTTGTGAGATGATGCTGAAGTATATTGAATGTCACAGCAACTTGGTCCGAAAGCTGTGACATGAAACACCATCTCTCCTTCATGTCTGAAAATGATGATGTCACCAATCTGCAGGTCATGCCCGTCTGCAAAGTCTTTCCACCCATCTGTGAGTTTCAAGCCGTCTACCTTCACTAACCAGGTTTTAGCGGACGCATCTGTTCTCAGTTTAGCCGTCTTGATGTGGTCGTTACTTTCTTGGAGATGCTTCGCAAAGAAAGCTATAGGAACGCTCTGCACCAAACATGCAACAAAAGTTAAGCAAAGGAAAACACTATAATTGAATGGCAAGAAAAGAGTTGAAAAGAGTACGAGGTGAGTGTGGAAGCCGGGAAGGAGAGGCTGAAAGAAATGTGGGTTGGTAGGAGCGTGAAGAGATTGATCGGCCATTGTTGAACACCTCAAGAGATAAATGTCTCAAGAAATCACTAATGTTATAATCCTGAAAGAGAGAACAATAGGAACGAAGTTCGACTCAGATTGAAACAAAAGCAAGGACCAACATGTGAACACATATGACTAATCTTACAACCGATTGAATCAGAACACATATGACTAATCTTACAACCGATTTAAACTAACAAAACAAAATATTAGAAGACAAAGCAACAAAAGAGACTAAAGGAAATCGAATTGAAACCCTAACTACATCGACTGAAACCGATAAGGAAATCGAAGGTATAGAGGGAGACGAGAACAACAACGAAGGTAACCTAACCTTTAATCTACCACAGAAGAAGATGACGGAAGAGGAGGATCAAAGATGGAGAGAAATCGCCTTTTCGTCTCCAACTCTGTTTTTTTTATCGCCTTCGGTCGCGAATATTTTTTTCCCAGCGTTACCAAACTCGTTTGCTCGCCGACCCAACCATCACACGCCACGTGCACTAAGGACTTGGTCCTTCCAAGCCTTGTTTACGGACCGATCCGTACCGATCCTTGTCCATTTCGCATTTTTAATCAGTTATATTCCAAGGATTCGGCTACGGACCGCCGTTGCGGATACTCTAATGACTGTGCTTTGAACATTTAGAATTTAATTTGTCTTTTGTATATTTGCGAAAATCTTAGTCTTCCCAGAATTTCGTAACGTTTTTCTTATCATTCCAAAAATACATTAGAACTAAAGTTACAATAGTCATATACTAAAGTTTACCATGAAAGTTATAGAGGTTTTATTCAAAAATAATAATTATTATAATAGAAATGAAATCCTAATGTTTTGAAACAAACATTTTTTGGTCTAATCAAGTGATGAGTTTTCGACAAATTATTCATATAACTGAACTTAAAAGATTCTGACAGCTAATAATATAGATTATCATGAACTCTTTCTTTTGTATTTTAATTACCTTTATTTCACATGTAATGAAAATAATTGTCAATATTTCATTCATCGTATAAATCACTATACCTTAAGCACCGTAAAAGTTAAAACATTGTTACATTCACATGATAAGATCATGTGCATCAGCAGTGTGGTTAATGCTTATCTACGCGTCTGATTTTATACCACTTTGGGTTGGACACACCCCACTCTCGCATTCTTTCTCATTCACGTGGATTATATACTATTGTCCGACAGTAAATTTACTACTTTCATAAACCTAAAAAAACTGTCGATCGGTTTACATAGACACTACCACAGCATGAAAATAAATTTTTTAGTTTATCATATTTTCGAGATAAATTAATTTTGGTTAGCTTATAATTCTTTTATTATGGTAATCACGACATCAAATCCGTTTTATTGATAAAATCATAGAGACTGAGCCAGGGCCGGCCCAGAGGGGAAGCCACCCAAACCATCGATTAGGGCATCCAATTTAAAGAGGCATATTTTCTACAAATTTTTGTTACTATATAGATAAAAATAATTTTATAAGATTTTTTAATTAAAACTATACTTATTGGACATTTTTACTTATGATATTTTGAAGGCATAATTCAAATACTGAAAAATTCTTTAAAATGATATTCATTCGAACATAAATAGTGGTATTTTACTTATGGAATTAATATTCTACAAGAATCAATGTCACAATAGATTAGAAAACCTACTATAATATTTTTTGTTAAAGAATGAATGTTATATGACAATATAAATTATTTAGTGGGCATTTTTACTTATGATATTTTGAAGGCATTTTTACTTATGATATTTTGAAGGCATAATTCAAATACTGAAAATTTCTTTAAAGTGATATTCATTCGAACATAATTAGTGGTATTTTATTTATGGAATTATTATTCTACAAGAATCAATGTCAAAATAGATTAGATCGCCTACTATAATATTTGTTTTTTAAAGAATGATTGTTATATGAAAAATATAAATTATTTAGTGTGCATTTTAGAATATAAGAATATCGATCATCACATATAAAAAAAAATTAAAAGGTAAAAATAGTTATTAGTAGTATAACATGTTATTTAAGAGATTACCTAAATTGATTTTGTTATCGATCAAAACTGTTATAAGAATTGACTATATTTATTTAATGAATGCTTTTACATGAAAAATGCAAAAAAGTATATTTTAATGTTTTATATTTACTGTTTTAGTTCAAAAATTTAAATTACTTTTATATTAGTTTTTTTTATAATTTCAATATAAATATTAAAAAGTATAGTTTTAAAATTGGATTAGAGCATTGTTAAACGTTAGACCGGCACTGGACTGAGCATATAAACTATTTTAGTCTTTCTAAGACGCCTCACTATTTTCAAAAAGTGTTATCTTTAGTTAATCTATATCTTACCCACGTATTTCACTGCAGTGCTCCATTTAAAACTCGTTTTTATTAAAGTTGTTATTCAGAAAATTAGATTAAAAAAACTTATTAATTTTTTTTAGCAAAAAAAGAAAGAAAATTAGATAAACCCTATCAAAATGGTGAAGCACATGTTCTCCGGTTGTACATGCATACAAATACAACTATAGAAGTAATATATCATCATCCCTTCCCTAGCTAGTAATACTATTTTTTTTTCTAAATTCGGAAATTACTTCCATTCTCCTTCCCACATATATATTTACATTGCTTATCTCCATTTTTTCAATCATGTCAAAAAGTAACTCTTGTTTTCTAAATACGACATTCTAACTTTTAAGCGTGTGTATATACATGTATGTAAAGACACAAACACATATAACAAGCCCCTCTCAACCTCACTTCTCCAACAAGTTTTCTACATCCACACAAAAAAGTTCTCCAGAACATAAGCACACATTTAGAGACATGGATGATCTTGAGTTATTACAAGATCTGTCCAAATTCAACTTCCCAGCAACCATCAAGACCCCATCTAAAACCTCTAAAGACAACAAAGACGGCGATGATGACAACGACGAGGGTTTTAGCTGCAGCACACCCACATCTCAAGAACACAAGATTCCTTCTGTCCACGATTCTCCACCTCCCCCGCCGCGAAAACCTCGTGCACTGCCTTCAAAACCGTCGCCAACAGCGGCTCTGATGATCAGATCGTGTAAGAGGAAGCTCTTAGTGTCCACTCCTGAGATTATCATGAACAAGGAAGAGATTGACCGTTTCTTCTCCTCCGTCTATAGTGACACGTCGACGACGACGAAACGGCGGAGACGTTATCTTTGTTGTGCGCGAAGATGAGCCTTTAGTTCAAGATTTACATTTCTCTACAGTTTTACTGGAAATACCGTAAACTCATTATAGTATAAATTTAAAAGCTTCTTATAAAGTATTTTTAATTTTATAAAATGGATGGATAATTTTCTGCAGCCGCATATTAATTCCGCATGGAGGGGTCGTTGTTGTAAATTCCGTAATAAATGAAAATTTAATTCCGTTTGCCAAGTTTCATAATAATAATTGGGATATTTATGTCATTTCTAAGAGACAAGATCGAGTTATATTTACGATCCAGCGTCATGGGTGGAAAAGTTACGTAATTTCACTATATGTCCAAGAGTCTATAAAACTGTTTGTTATCCACATACTGTATTAAGTTACCTACTGTGATACTATCATCATCATGTTAACTTAATGAGCCGACGGTGGTAGTACATGTTCGTTTAGATATGAAACCATTTCATTTATGCAACCAGCAAAGGAAGTTAAATGCAACTGTTGAGATAATTCCTTAAACCAATTGACCGGTTTATATCTCACTTGACTAATTTAACCTAGCACACTTCTTGTTGTTGTTTGAGGTTGTTAAAGACACAAGAGATTTTTTGACCCAGTTCCCTTTCGGTACATCTGGGGAGAGGACGGCACTCTCAACGATTCACTAGTATCAAGTGTTTACAAGAGCTTTCTTTACACAACAACCTTTGTGTCTCTCTATTCACCTAGAGACAACACAACAATGAGCTAAAGACTTAAGCTCACTGAACCTGTGTGTATAAGAGATGAAAAACCCACTCTTCCTGGAGAAGAAACAGCCTGAGACTCTTGACCGGATCTCCCTTGCCTTCTCCTTGTAGATACTCCTTCAAGCTCTTTCCTTTGCTCTTGCTTCTTGCCTCTCTCCTTTGCTAATCTCTCCTTTTGACAAATGAGTGTTAGAGTGGCAAGAAATTAGGTTTAGAGACTATATAAGTGTCTCCCTAAACCTAATCACTAATGGGCTTTCGACCATAATAAGGCCCAACCAAACATGACCAAATTGCTCACAATCAGCTTCTCAAGTCTTGTGCCCAATTCTCAAGTCTTGTGCCCATTTCTCAAGTCTTGTGCTTTATTCTCAAGTCTTGTGCAGATCATAATTCAACAATCTCCACCTTGAGCTTTTGGTCACCTGTGCTTGCCATATCTGTAACTGAAATACCGTCTCTATGTCGATTTACCTCAACGTAAGATGAACCTGAGACTTCCGTCATAGTCTCAAACTAGTGAATCATTCCTGCAACCCTTCCAGCTCCACCACCAGAAATAAGCAGTCCTGTCACCTTTACCGGCGACCCACAGCACTAACAGATCAATCCTTGAACTCAACATGTACCGCCATCAGTAATAATGGAACACGCCGCCTAACACACTGTTAGGAAGACTTTCGACACAACCTCTTGTTCAACTTATTGAAACTGCCCTTCACTTCCATTTCAGAATTGACCATCTGAATCCTTTGTCGATTTCCCAGATTTGACCATCTGAACTTCTTGCTTCTGCGAGGTGATAACCGACAAACCATCTCGCGCTTCCGCTGTCTCAACTCAGTTGGTGACATTGAGTGTCACCAGGCACCTCTCAAAGTTGTTGCCTGGTAAACTCTTTGTCAACATATCCGCAGGATTTAGAGAAGTATGAATCTTCTGCACCTTAGCTGAACCATCCTCCACCTTGTCCCTGATGAAATGCACTTTATTCTCAAAGTGCTTGGTCCTGTCATGATGAACTGGATTTTTCGTCAAACAAATTGCACTCTGCGAGTCACAATTCAACTTGAAACTCTCTGACTTAAACCCCAATTCACTGCAGAAAATCTTCAACCAAATTCCCTCTCTAGCTGCCTCTGTGAGTGCCATGTACTCTGCCTCAGTAGTTGAAAGAGCCACAACATGCTGAAGAGTAGACCTCCAACTCACAGTATTACCACCAACCTTGAAGACATAACCCGATATTGACCTTCTCCTGTCAAGATCTGCAGAGTAATCTGAATCACAAAACCCTTCAATCTCAAACTTGTCTGACTTCTTGAAGTTTAGACACACATCTGAAGCTCCCTTAAGATATCTCAAAATCCACTTAACCGCAGACCAATGAGATCTTCCTGGATTTGCCATGAATCTACTGACCAAACCGACCGCATACGCTAAATCTGGACGAGTACCAATCATGCCATACATCAGACTTCCCACTGCACTTGCATAAGGAACTGAACTCATCAACCGTGTCTCCTCAACCAACTCCTCAGGAGTCAAACTCTTAAGCTTGAACTGTGAATTAGATGGAGTTACAACAGCCCTGCAATCCTCCATGTTAAAAGTTCTCAACACCTGCTTAAGATACCTTTCCTGTGATAGCTTCAGAATACCCTTCTCTCTATCCCTGATGATATCAATCCCGAGGATTCTAGATGCTGGCCCTAGATCCTTCATCTCAAACTTTTCCTTCAAACTTGCTTTCAGCGCTTTGATCTTCTCCATATCCTTTGCTGCTATAAGCATGTCATCAACATACAGTAAGAGATATACCATATCATCAATACTTGATCCCTTAGTGTAAACACATGGATCCTTCCTGCACCTCCGGAACTTTTGAGACTTCATAAAATCATCAAACTTTTTGTTCCACTGCCTAGGTGACTGCTTTAAACCATAGAGAGATTTCTTCAGAAGACAAACCTTGTCTTCATTTCCTTTCTCTATGAAACCTTCTGGCTGCTCCATGTAGATGACTTCATCAAGTGTACCGTGTAAGAAAGCAGTCTTGACATCCAGTTGCTCCAACTCCAGATCGAAGTTCACCACAATTGATAACATGATTCGAATAGAAGCATGCTTGACTACCGGAGCAAATATCTCATTGTAATCCACTCCCTCAACTTGTGTATACCCTTTAGCAACAAGTCTCGACTTATACCTGCGATCTTCCACTCCTGGAATTCCTTCTTTAATCTTGTGAATCCATTTACACCCGATTATCCTCTGCTTTTCTGGCCTTGGGACGAGCTCATAAGTATCATTCTCATCCAGAGATTGCTTTTCCTCTCCCATAGACTTGTACCACTTGTCCCAGTCTCTACTTCTCCTAGCTTCTGCTAGTGACTTTGGTTCATCTATCTCCAAGCTTTCTGCTGTTGCCAAAGCATAAGCTACAAAATCAGATCCCTCAAACCTCGATGGTGGTCTGATGACTCTCCTTTCTCTGTCTCTTGCCAACAGATAATCATCAAAAGACTCCATGTGACTCTGATTTTCCTCCTCTTCTTCCTCAGATTCCTCTTCCTCTTCTGATTCAGTTTCTGATTGTGAACTTCCCGAAGTATCTCCACCTTGACCAGTAGAATCCCCACTTCCTGAAGCCTCTCCACCTTGACCGGTAGACTCTTGAACTGAACCAGTTGTAGTCGGTCCTTGGATCAGATCAGTGCTAAAAGTGACTTTCTTCTTCTTCTTAGATTTAGTCGCTTCCTTTTGATCTCGATCTTTATACAGCTTCTCCTCATCAAAGACTACATTCCTGCTGATAGTACTCCTTTCCTCATCTTGTAACCACACCCTGTAACCTTTAGTACCCTGTGGATAACCCATGAAGAATCCTTTAACAGCTCTTGGACTTAGCTTGTCCTCTGTTCTGTGTACATAAGCAACACAACCAAACCGTCTGAGATGACTGTAATCAACCTTTGACCCTGACCACACTTCCTCTGGAATCTGAAACCTCAAAGATGCACTAGGAGACCTGTTTATCAGATAAACTGCAGTCGACGCTGCCTCAGCCCAGAACTTCTTCTCTAACCCGGTTTCTGCCAACATACACCTGATCTTATCCGCTATTGTCCTGTTCATCCTCTCAGCCACTCCATTTTGCTGTGGAGTATAAACGCAAGTCCTGTGCCGTTTAATCCCTGAGTCTTGACAAAGCTTATCCATCAGATTGTTGCAGAACTCCAATCCATTATCTGTCCTTAGACACTTGATCTTCTTCTTTGTTTGATTTTCCACAAGTGCCTTCCACTCTGAAAAATTCTCAAACACCTCATCTTTACTCCTTAAGAATCTGATCCAGACCTTCCTTGAGTAATCATCGATGAATGTAAGAAAGTATCTACATCCCGACAGAGTTGGTTCATTTGAAACTGAACCCCATAGATCACTGTGAATGTATTCAAGAATACCTTTAGTAGTGTGTTTCCCCTCTGGAAAGCTTTGCTTGTGGGACTTTCCAAGTACACACTCCTCACAGAAATCTAGTGTGTGGACCTCTTTTGAGTCTAGATAACCTCCTTTGACCAAAAGATTCATGTTCTTCAGACTCATGTGTCCTAGCCTTGAGTGCCATCTGTTCGTCAAGTTCACTTCAGCTCTGACTACAGACGCTTCTCCCTTTACCACTGATCCTTGCAGATAATACAGCCCATCTTGATATTTCCCAGAAATCACCTTTTGACCATTCTTGTAGAAAGTAACCATGAAGTCTTCCCCTTCATACTTGCAACCGTTCTTTTCTAACTGGCCATAAGAGATGAGATTCCTGCTCATGGTTGGCATATATCTCACCTCAGTCAAGATAACTGTAGCTCCTTCTGAGTTTATGATCTTCAGCTTGCCAATACCTTTGACTTCACTTGAAGTATTGTTACCCATCAATACTTTTCCACCTTCAAACTCCTTGAAATCAAATAAGGCATCTCTATCTGGTGTAATGTGGAATGTACAACCAGAATCCATGACCCACTCACTCTTGGGGTCCTTTTCACTTGCTGTCAAGATCATAGGAAACTCCTTTTCCTGAGCAACATTTGCAGAATCAGTTGCTCTCCCATTCTTTCTTTCAGGACAATCTTTCTTGAAGTGTCCTTCCTTCCCACATACCCAACACTCTCTAGCTTTGGGTTGATTCCTTAGCCTAGATTTAGACCTTGAATCCCTGCTCTTGGATCTTCCACTCGACTGACCAGAACTCTTCCTCTCAGGTCTACCCCTGGACACAACCAAACCTTCGGCATTTGACTTAGCCTTTCCAATGAGCCCCTTTTCCTTTAGCTCAACTTCCTTGGCATATGCAGAACTAGTTACTTCATTCAGAGTCAGTGTTTCCTTTCCATTACCGTATTTAAGTGTATGAACCAGTGAGTCAAACTGCCTTGGGAGACTCGACAGGACCTGGATAGCTTGGTCCTCATCACTCACATTAATGTTCAAACTCGCCAAATCGTCTACCAGTTTCAGAAACACATCAAGATTCTCCTCTATGCTTTTGTGCTCTTCCATCTTAAAGCTGGCAAACCTCTGCTTCAAATAAATCCGGTTAGGTAAAGATTTAGTTTGATAATCCCTTTCCAAAGCCTTCCATACTCCTAGAGCTGTTGTCTCCTTCATAACCTTTCGTAAGATCATGTTGCTAAGAGAAGAGCATATCAGATTCTTTGCTCTCTTATCCTTCTCCTTTTTCAGCAGATCAACCGGAGAACTCATAGCTTCTGTGACCTCACCTTCCTTTTCTTTTCCTTTAACAGAACTGCTGGATCCTTCTTCTTCAAGAACAAAATCCAAACCCTGAAGCTCAAGCAGCATAAGCATCTTAAACTTCCATAATCCAAAGTCTCCTTGACCGTCAAACTTCTCCACCTTAAATTTAGCTAGAGCTGGTTCCATGACTCAAGACTTTATCCTCTGCTAAAGCTGAACACCCAAACCAGAAACCCCTTAACTTCTTCAAACAACTTCAACCGCTGAACAGAACCAGAAACCCCTGAACCTGTGCAGCCAAACACCAACAGCAGATCAGAAACTGAAACCGTAACCTCTCCTTGCTGAACCTGATGCTCTGATACCACTTGTTGAGATAATTCCTTAAACCAATTGACCGGTTTATATCTCGCTTGACTAATTTAACCTAGCACACTTCTTGTTGTTGTTTGAGGTTGTTAAAGACACAAGAGATTTTTTGACCCAGTTCCCTTTCGGTACATCTGGGGAGAGGACGGCACTCTCAACGATTCACTAGTATCAAGTGTTTACAAGAGCTTTCTTTACACAACAACCTTTGTGTCTCTCTATTCACCTAGAGACAACACAACAATGAGCTAAAGACTTAAACTCACTGAACCTGTGTGTATAAGAGATGAAAAACCCACTCTTCTTGGAGAAGAAACAGCCTGAGACTCTTGACCGGATCTCCCTTGCCTTCTCTCTGTAGATACTCCTTCAAGCTCTTTCCTTTGCTCTTGCTTCTTGCCTCTCTCCTTTGCTCTTGCTTCTTGCCTCTCTCCTTTGCTAATCTCTCCTTTAGACAAATGAGTGTTAGAGTGGCAAGAAATTAGGTTTAGAGACTATATAAGTGTCTCCCTAAACCTAATCACTAATGGGCTTTCGACCATAATAAGGCCCAACCAAACATGACCAAATTGCTCACAATCAGCTTCTCAAGTCTTGTGCCCAATTCTCAAGTCTTGTGCCCAATTCTCAAGTCTTGTGCTTTATTCTCAAGTCTTGTGCAGATCATAATTCAACACCTTCACGAGTAACATCCCACTGAAACAAACAAATAAAAAGACAATAGTCACCCTAACAAATTATTTCACGGTGACTTATCTTCGCCGCAGGTTTGCTGAACCAGCTCCTCCACGCCTCTATACTCCGTAGTGTCGACAGGCTGCCTAACATCCTTCAATTCCACCGCCACCTTGTCTTCTTGAATCCTGTCGCTGTCGTCGCATCCCCCGCAACCGCTTCGCTGATGTTCTGACCTGTTTTCTTGGCCGCTTTCCAGGCGCCGTCCATCGCGTCCTTCATGTTTTCTCCGGCGTTCAA
>NW_026618336.1:0-12655 GCF_000801105.2 Raphanus sativus
AAAGAGGATTAATGTTCAGCTTGCTCAAACTGCTGAAACTGTTAAAAGGCAGCAAGAGATCATTCGTGTAAAGAGTGTGATGAATCCTAGGGTTGAGCACTGTAATGCAACCGAGCAGAGCCGTGAGAAATCTGAGGAAAAACAAGCGGAACAACTGATCGTTGAGACTGTTCTGGGCGTAGAACAGAGAATAGAGCAGTCTGCTAGCTCTAGAGTGACTGCTCCCGCGACTTCTCCCGCGACTGCTCCGCGACTGCTCCCGCTCCCGACGGATCTACTGATATTCCACCAGTGCGAGTCTATGTCCCTAA
Source organism: Raphanus sativus (assembly GCF_000801105.2). Lineage (NCBI taxonomy): Eukaryota > Viridiplantae > Streptophyta > Magnoliopsida > Brassicales > Brassicaceae > Raphanus > Raphanus sativus. Next base: position 312 of record NW_026618336.1, read on the forward strand.
GGTTCCCTATCCGATTCCACCTAGACACCTGAAGGTGTTGCCTAAGGTTGATGACCCTGGAAAGTTTGCTTTTCCATGTTCCATTGCTGGAGTAGAATTTGAAGAAGCTCTTTGTGACTCTGGATCTTGTGTGAATCTTGTCTCAAAAGCGATTGTAGAGAAGTTGGGCATTACTGAGGTTGAGCCTTCTAAGGTGACTCTGACTTTTGCAAACTCTTCCAGAGCAGTTCCTTATGGCACCATTCGCAACCTTCCTGTCCAAGTTGGGGACTGTGTTCTCCATACTGAATTTCAGGTTGTTGAGATGAACAAGGATCATGAGATGCCCTTGATCTTAGGAAGGACATTTATGGCTACAGTGGGAGCAATCGTTGATATGCCTAATAAGAGAGTCTCCTTCTCCCACATCAACAAGAATGTCTTCTATCAGGCTGTTCCCACCAGATTTCAGAAACTATACGCCTCTTGCATCTCGGTGTTCAGTGGAGAAAAGCTGAAGGTTGTTCCAAGGACGGAGCTTGGTAAAAACAGTGAGTTCAAAGAAGTCTTGAATGGAGATCCTCAAACTGATACCAAGAAACTCAGTGGGAATGCAAGGGTGAAAGAGAAAGTCCAGAAGAAAAGGGTCAAAGGAGATCCTACTATGACTTTGACACCTCACTGGTGTGATGAGAAATTCATTGAGTATGAGGTAAAGTGCAAGGGTACCTCTAAACCTTTCTCTAAAGTCAGAGTTATTCTCACTGATGAGCTGAAAGAGAAAGGAGAAGCTGATGTGAAAGGGTTGTTGAGCAGAGTTTTGAAGCTGGACATGTCTGATTGTGGAGCTTGTTTTGGAACAAGCCCTCATGCTCAACCCGACTGATCCCTGTCACCAAGTCAAGCTAGTGACTTTAACCAAGCGCTTGGTGGGAGGCAACCCACTGGTAAGTGTAAATATAACTTGGTTTTGTTTTTGTTTGCTTATTTTCGTTTTAGTTTATTGAGTTTCAGGTCAAAAAGCAGAAAAATTCGAGATACTTCGAAAAATTCTGGGTTGCAGAAACAGAGCTCCCTGTTCTGCAGGAGCCAAGAACAACCGCCCAGGTGAAAATCTGGCGACAGAACACCCAGAATTTTTCGGAGCACCCGCTCCAGGTAAGTATCTCGACCAAAAAAATTGTAAATTCTGGTTTTCACCTTCTCTCTGATTTATTTTCACACCGAGACGTTGTGAAGTAAGTCTGGGGGAGGGTCTTCGTCGTTTACTAACTCGTTTCTTTCTTTTGTTTTTCTCTTGAGTCAGTTTGAGTCAGTTTTTAGGATCGAGTCAGTCAAAGTTTTGTGGGAATTAGGACCTTATTCTGTGTTGGTCACTAACCACCTCGTGCTTTAGTTGTCTTATTCAGTGACCTTAGCAGTGGCGAAAGACACACATGTGGACCCGGAACACCCTGACATATCTCACTTGATTCTCCAGAAGTTCTCAGCCGATCAGGTTACACTGGGTAGACTTAACTCCAAATAACTTGAACCTAATCTTGACTGAAATTCTTCTTGTTATGGGCACTAGATCAGGGAAACGAGAACTACACTCAGGACTTCTTATTCTTTCTATCCATCTTGTTGTTCCTGAGTGGCTAGCTCATCATTAGCTAGTTCCAACCCTGAACCTTAGCCTTTATTCCACCTTCATGCATTTGTTTTTCAGTGTTATATGTGCAGATATGTGCAAAAAGGTCGGAGAGGAAAGGATCGACGCAGCCTCTTACTCGTTACTGCTGCACAGATTCAGCCAGAAGGAGAACAAGCAGATTAAGGGAGCAACCTCTCCATAACCAATGAGTTGTGCAAGAACACGGGTGGAGAACCAGAATGATTTGAACCAGAAGAACCACCAGTGGCAATCCAAACATCACATGCTACCTCCTTCTTCGTCACCCCACCATCTTATAAAAAAAAAAAAAATCTTTCATTTTATTGAGCATATGGTGATGGAGAAGGAGAATAATTCAGGATACACGAGCCATTGGGAAGGTCGAGCAGAAGAGTAGGTATCAATATGAAGGGATGAGGAGCAGACAGATGAGCGGAGCAGTCTGATGATTGTTCCCGAACGAAAAGAACAGTCGCTCCTGAGATAGCAGCTCTTGAGATAGGAAAACGAGTAAGGGGCTGTGGACATCAATGGAGCCGTCCTCTCACGACTATTTTGCGCGATATCCTGCATCCACTACGAAAAGTTGGTAGCCCCTAAACACTCTTTAGCTCCACCATAAAATTAGCCTGTTCCACACCTAGCCCGTCTACCCTGAATAGTGCCTGTGATGAGAAGCTCACGCTGCTCTTAAATGAATGTAGGGAGTTCTGTCTCGATAGTGTTGCTTTTTCAGGTTTGAGATGTAGAGTATGGAGCCGATTTTCGAACAGCAGTCAGTGGGGTTGTTGTAAGGGTGTGTTGTCATAGTTTTACTGCTTGTATGGTTCAGAGATTCGTGGTTAAGGTATGGTTGCTGAGAATAGGAGAGTTTCCACACTTTCAAACCTTTCTCCCTGTTCTTGATACTTGGCCTTGTTCGAGGACAAACAAGGATCTAAGTCTGGGGGAATGGTATGCTTATTGACAACATCTCGGGATTTGCCCTAATTATCCTCTTTTTCTCTCCCAGCCGCCTGTGGCTTTGATATATCATATTTTCTGTTTTCTCATTATCATACTACGCTATTCTAGACACAAGAAACCATTGGAGATTTTTAGATTATTGGATTTGCTTATTGTAAAGGGAGAAGGATCTCTCTCTCTCTCTCGTTTTAGAGAAGATCATCCTGAACCCTCTCTTTGTTTCTGTTATATTTATGCAGTATTATTCATCTATGAACTCTGTGTTTTCTCTGTTCATGGCTGAGTAGTCGGCTAGCTTGTCTAGGGTTCTAGGGTGTTGATTTCGTGAGCTAAACATAGATAAGTGAATCCATTGATTGTCTTCATTCATAACTGTTCTTACTGCTTGCATTAAACTGGCCGCTTAATGTTAGATCATAGGTTTAATCTGATCATCAAAAGTGCTTAGGTTGCTAGATCTGTTTTGAATGAGCATTGCATCCCTAATCAGCGAAAGTAGATATTAGGGTGTTTTGTGAACCTATCGGACTTGATCTCTATTGCTTGCGATCGCTTCTCACCTCAACGACAGTTAGACGGTGAGATCGATCAGCATAGGGAGCAGTACCACGACAGTGGACTGTTCTACTTGAGTGATCCGAGTTCTAGACTGTTATTATTAGCACTTGAATAATTGTTTAGCTCACAAATATTAGCATCCGATGAAGTAACCCTAGGCTGGCTTCTCTTTAATCTGAATTCACATTTACTTTATTTTATTTGCTGCTTGTTACAAAACTCAAAACCCCCATATTGTTTTAGCTTAATGTTGATCCTATAGAAATAAAGTGTAAGAGTTGGTCTCTGTGGATTCGATCCTAAAGTGCTACATCGACATACCATTCGATTGTGGTAGTGTGCACATTAGGTTAATTGGTGTGCGTGAACACGAATATCATTAATGTATGTATATATACTTAAATTAATTTAATTACTCTAAAATAAACAAATCAAATAGATATTCCTATATTTATTCTGAAATTATATCTTAATAAAATATTTTCATATCTTTTTATTTACAATATAAATACATATTCCATTTTTTCATTAAAATAAATCTTTTAAATATTTAAGTAGTTTCGTGTCTATTTAAAATAAATGTATATTTCATTTTCACTTAATTTTTTAAAAATATTTAGTTAATGTTGTGTTTATTTTATATTTCATTTTAACTAAACAAACTTTTAAAATATATAATTAATTTAGTAATTATAACTCCTCATGTACAATTTTGTTTTAAACTGTGATATTAATTTAATATAATACTTATCGATAAAAAGTTTATCTTTAACCAATAAGGTTTTTCATTTTAGAATTTGTATCACATGATTTAAAATATGCTATCACTGAAAATTAAAAAGAAATTATTGCATGTGAACTATAAAGTTTTTGTGTTTTAAAATATTATATTAAACAATTAGTAGTATTATAAATAGTATAATTAATTATGTAAAAATAATAATTATATGTATAAAAATAAAATAATCATCCACACGGTTACGCGGATCAAAATCTAGTTTTATTTTAAAATAATTACAACAAAATCATACAACTACAGACCAGCATCGCTACAGCCCAAAGTTTTCTTTATGCACGCGAAGTATTTGTCTTTACTAAATTTTGTTTTGTTTGGTCTGCATCATTTGATCGACCTAATTTTTATTTTTTTGGAAACAGTCGACCTAACTATTCTGCATTAATCACACTTGCTCCACCTCTATTCAATCTGCTTTGTTGGCAGGGTCCTAGTTTTACAAAACCACAAACTAAAGAAAAGACAAAACCATTTTAATATATTGTAATGAGGTAATAGAGATAGATGTATGGATGAAAAAATACAATCCTCAGCCACTAATTCTCCATCTCTATTTTAAAGATATCTAAAATAGCACTTAACTAACGAACTTTAGGACTGAACTTACCCTCACAAAATGAAAGGCCGCAGTGGCCTTGACCAGCTTGAGCTCATAGCCGGGTCTGCTTGTTGGTACCACCCATTCGATTGTTATCATTTGACCTATAGTTCCTTATTTGGATATTCTCACATTAAAAACCAATTTCATATATTTTTAGAAAACCAATTTCACAACCAGGGGCGCAAACCTAGCTAAAGGGAGGGTGTGGCACGTGCCATACTCTAATTTTTTATTTTCAATTTTTTTTGTTCAAATTTTAGGTGAATACTCCTAATTTATATAATTATTACATTATCTGCCTTATGTCAAATATTTATATATTCTTATATTATATTAATACCAAATTATGCAGCTTATGGAGAAACGGATTAAAGGAGATCTTCAGCTTGGTGCAGAGCGTACCATCGGACATGGATCTCATAGGACGGCTTGGAGAGGTGCAGTCAGGCGTGTATTCTCACAAGATGGTAGAATTGTCGGCTGTATAATCGTCTTTGTAATATTCTCATCATTATAATAGCATAATTAATCGATAATAATCGATCGAGACGTTAAAAAAAAATCTTTCTTTCACTATGTACCCCATATTTTAAAATTTGTTGGGTCTGCCCATGTCCGAAATATATATGGCATCAAAAACACAAACAAAATGATTCATATGAGAAACAAAGTTTAGTCATCATTCCCTGTCCGAGAATGGACTTAGAAATATTATCTAAAATTAGCAAAAAATCTCAAAAATAATTTGTGAAGAAAAAAATTACAAAAATGGTAAACTCAAAATAGTGGAGTCGTAGAGGTCAAAATTGAATATTCCTAATATGGACGACGACAGGAAAAGCGTAACGAGAGGACCTAAAGAAACGAGAAAAACAAGGAAACTGTATTCGATTAAACTATAAAAACTTCATTCAACAATTTAAAAGAAAAACGAAATGCAATCCCTAAAATAACACTAAAAACTTATTCGTTTATTTACACTTGAAAAAAAAATCATAAACTTCATTGATTAACAAAGTTTATTAGTAATGAAGGTAGGGGTTAAACTATTGGCCGTGTGCCTATGCCTCGCGACGGCAACAGTCGTGATGGTCCAAGCGGAGGATCCTTACTTTCACCACGTGTGGAACGTAACATATGGAACCGCATCTCCTCTCGGTGTTCCACAACAAGTAATTCTCATTAACGGTCAATTCCCTGGTCCTAACATCAACTCAACTTCTAACAACAACGTCATCGTTAATGTCTTCAACAACTTGGACGAGCCTTTCCTCATTACTTGGTACGTTATTCATAACAAACCGTCATCTCTACGTGCCCCCTTATCATATAATATCATTAGCTAGGGATGGACATGAAATATATATATATGGATAATTCGCGTTCATTTAATGAGTTTGATTTGTATATCAGATGAGCAGTCGAAAAAGAATAATCGAATCGTAAAATAATGGAATGTTAGATGAATAATCAAATAGGATTTTCTCAAAAGAATCATAAAAACCAAGTAAATCAGTGACGGTTTGTTGTTTCTAATTAGAATATCACCAACACATCTTTATGTTTTTTTGGGGTGAAATATGTTAAACACATCTTTATATTTGACTCTACTGTTATACATGACATTTTTCTCTAACATACTATTTATTTGGTTCTAAAATCGAAGTAATTGATATTTTTCTTCTATTTAACATGAAAAATATTATTTCTCTATGTTTAAAAATATAGCATTTCTTTATTATTTTGGAATACCTTTAAAAAAATTACTCTTAATTATATTTTAGAGAAAATATAAATATACTGGAGATGGTGTTACATGTTTAACATGCCAATAATATACAATGGGTACCAATGATAAAAGTAGAATCAAGTTTTTGATGGATAATAATGGGAAAAAAACAAATTTTAAAATGTGTAAAAAATGTATACATCACCAACCCTTTTTAGTCGAGTGTGTTTTGATTTAAATTTCTAATGCTACCAAGCTTCTAATTAGTTTTTTTTTTTGGGAAATATCTAAATAGGAACGGAATCCAGCATAGGAAGAACTGCTGGCAAGATGGAACGGCAGGAACAATGTGTCCAATCCCACCGGGTAAGAACTTCACATACCATTTCCAGCCAAAGGATCAGATCGGTAGCTATTTCTACTACCCGACCACCTCTATGCATCGTGCCGCGGGTGCCTTTGGTGGCCTCCGTGTGAACAGCCGTCTCTTAATCCCTGTCCCCTACGCTGACCCTGAAGATGACTACACTGTCCTTATCAACGACTGGTACACCAAAAGCCACACTCAGCTGAAGAAGTTCCTTGACAGTGGCCGTACTATGGGCCGTCCAGATGGCATTCTCATCAACGGTAAGGCCGGAAAAGGCGATGGCTCCGACCAGCCTCTTTTCACCTTGAAGCAAGGGAAAACCTACAGAGTCCGGATCTGTAACGTGGGTCTCAAGACATCTCTCAACTTTAGGATTCAGAACCACAAGATGAAGCTTGTTGAGATGGAAGGCTCACATGTTCTCCAGAACGATTATGACTCGCTTGACGTCCATGTCGGTCAATGCTTCGGCGTGATTGTCACGGCAAACCAAGAACCTAAAGATTACTACATGGTGGCTTCCACAAGGTTCTTGAAGAAGGCTTTGGCTACAACAGGCCTCCTTCGCTACGAGGGAGGCAAAGGTGTTGCTTCTCCTCAGCTACCTGCGGCTCCCGTTGGCTGGGCTTGGTCTTTGAACCAGTTCCGCTCTTTCAGGTGGAACTTGACAGCCAGCGCAGCTAGACCTAACCCACAGGGCTCTTACCATTACGGAAAGATTAACATCACTCGCACCATTAAGCTCGTGAACACTCAGGGAAAGATCGATGGTAAGCTTAGGTACGCGTTGAGCGGTGTCTCTCATACAGACCCCGAGACCCCCTTGAAGCTCGCTGAGTATTTCGGTGTTGCTGATAAGGTTTTTAAATACAACATTATTTCCGACAACCCTACCTCAGATCAGATCAAGAACATCAAGATCGAACCCAATGTTCTTAACATCACTCACCGCACCTTCATCGAAGTCGTGTTTGAAAACCACGAGAAGAGCGTCCAGTCTTGGCATTTAGATGGATACTCCTTCTTCGCTGTAGCGTGAGTAACACTCTACATCCCTTTTCTTTCACTACAAATAAACCTCTAAATTCATTTTATTTAATTGCATAAAAAGGGTTGAGCCAGGGACATGGACACCAGAGAAGAGGAAGAACTACAATCTTCTAGACGCAGTGAGCCGACACACAGTCCAAGTGTACCCCAAGTGTTGGGCTGCAATCTTGCTTACATTTGACAACTGTGGAATGTGGAACATTAGGTCGGAGAATTCCGAGAGACGATACTTGGGACAGCAACTCTACGCAAGTGTCTTATCGCCGGAAAAATCTCTCCGGGACGAATACAACATGCCGGAGTCAAGCCTCCAATGTGGTCTTGTCAAGGACAAACCTAAGATTAACCCTTACTAGATTCGGACCCGCCCTAAAGGGCGGAAATTGATTTGTCAAATTTCAATTAATAATATATGGTATATATAATATGTGTATATAATATTATATATATTGTGTAACATTTATATATATATACATATTAGACATATATATAATGTTTTATTAAATATATATAGAATTTAATAGTGTTATAATTTGTGTTGTACTTGTTATTAGTTTGTATTTAATCTTTTTTTATTTTTAGTATAATAATTTGCCTTGTCACACCTTTTACCTTTTAACTTATACACATAGTTATGCTCTTTTTCAAAAAAAAAACGTATACACATAGTCTCGTAAAATGTAATATATAAAAAACATATTTAAAAAATCTACTGACCATATGCCACCATTATTTGGTTGTTTGAACAAAAAAAGTCATGTTCTTGCATAACTGTGTATGTTGTGATATGATGTAGGCAAAGAGTAAATATATGGAAGTAAAGTTAGTGATACGAATATGAGCCTATGTTGGTCTATGCCACAATTATTTGGTTTTTGGAAGATCAATGAGCATAAGCATACACGGTCTTTGTATGCTTACGTTGTAAATGAGTCGGATATTTTTTCTCTTATGTCTGGAATGATATGAAACTCGTTGATTTAAGAGTGGTTCAGTTTTATATGATCTAATTATATTAAGAGATTAACCAAAAATATTATAAAAGTGTTACTGGTTAGGTTTAACTAATCTATGTTGGTTAAGATTTGGTTTAATTTAAGTTGGTAGGTTGCATTGTATAAGAGGCATGATATATTCTAGCAACAATTATGAAAGAGTCCAAAATTTAAATGAGAACTTCAAATAGTAGATAATCCCTAAATTAATAGATTAGATGCTGGAGCATAATTTTGTTCTTTAATATTTTTATTTAACAAAAAGAAAGTTTGTTTTTTCTCTTGTTGAGACCAGCTTCCAACCGAACGGATTGATTATATGTTTTTGGCCCCTTTTAACTATTTAAGTCAAGTTATTAATTCGACTTACAACGTATATATGTGTTGTGAATGCAAACAAAGTCTCACGTTGAAAGTTAAGACAAATAATGTTTGTATATAAAGGGATATCTTTGATTAGTATGAGATTTTTTGGAAAGAAGTCCAAAACCAAATCTATGCAGGTTTTGCCTTCGAACCCAAAATGGACATTGTGAATTCATATTTACATGAATTAAATTATATGTATGTTTTTTTTTGAACACAAACTTCCATTAAAACTCAAATATTCGAACTACAAATAAGGGAGGAGTTTAAATAAACTCTAACAATGACAAACACTAAAGCATACAAGTTAAAAGTAGAGAGACCTCTAAAATAGATAGACAGCAAACTCGAAGCAAGGCTCGAATGCATCAAAGCAAGTATCACAGCAACGCCGGAGACTTGAAATTTAGTCACTTTATATTGTGACGTTAAGATCCAATTGTATGTATGTTTATCCCTTCAGTTTGTCTTATATTCTTCAACACAATGAGTTAATTAATCCCACGTTATACTTTACTTTAGCGTTCTTCTATTTTAAAACCTAACTAAAAGATTATGATCAATTTTGAAAATGCATGAATATTTTCTAACAAATTTTAGTTTTTACAATATTTAGTCATCTTTATAATATTATTTGAGAAATCAATTTCATACGTATCGATATTAAATTGCAATGATTAATTATAAAGATACTTTAATGAACTAAAAATAATATGTTTAGTTACCAATATTAAATTGCATTTCTTTTTATTTATATATTTTCCAAGTAATATATATAGAACATGCCTTAGGGTCAAGTAGCAGTGGACGGACCTATGACATTAACACATTTCAGGTTCGATTTTCCTGATATACGAAACTAAGTCACATTGTTCTGTTCAGTTAACGCGGATATGAATCCATACTTTAGGAATTAGGACTCACTTGAATCCATTTAAATGTCTTAGAAAAGAAGTTTATCCGCAGACTTACGACTCTCCAATTCAACCAGATTAAAAAAATTAATTACAAAAAAAGAAATACATAAATAATAAAAAGAAAACATTTATTAAAGGAAATCATTATGGATTTTGAAAACGAAAAAATATCATACACAATATATGATTTCATAAGAAGTAGTCTTGATATTAAAAATAAGTTTCCATTTAAAATAATCTTTATAACACAATATATATTTTAAAACTAATAGAATCTTTAATTTATATTAAAATATTCCTTTTCAGATGATTACTAATAATTAAAATAACGTAAACTGAAATATCTTCAATGAACTAAAAAGATCTTAGAATTAATAATTATCGACATGTTTCCTTTATGCTTTAAAGGTTTGCCTAATATTTTATCGTAATTTTCAAGAAAATTATTTACACTTTATTTTTATTTATTTATCAAATAACATTAAAATACCTATAAAATTTAATATTAATATTTTACTTATTTAGTATGATTTGTAAAAAATATTTCTCAATAATAATTCTTGGTATTTATTTTAAGATTTTTGAAAGTAGCTTAGTATTTTATTATATAACATTATTACTCAACATTATTATTTGTTTATCTGGATTAACCATCTCTGACTGTTGGAAATTAAATAGGTCAATTTAAAGACAATATGCATTAAAAAAAGGGATGACTACAAGATTGTATATCTTGTACATAATAGTATAGATCACCAGGGATATAAAAAGGGTTTACATCTTTTTTTGTTTGTTAAGGTTTTACCATCTAAAGGTTGACGCATAGGTAAAGAAATAGACGACCCCTTATCCCCATGTATACCTATGTACCATCGGGTATCGCACGATCAATCTTCGGTTCATCATTCTGGTTACCTGGTAAACTCAGAGAGAGTCCAGTCATATAGATCTGAGTCATATCAAGGTGTGGCTCCAACGAAGGAGAGAAAACCTGAGAGGCCGAAGAGCAAGAAGGTGGCCTGCCTAACCGAGAGGTCCGATTGCTAGGATCTTGAGACATTGAAGAACTTGACCGATTCTTTAGAAGGTAAGACTTTCTGCGTTGAATTGGTGCATGGTGCACATGATTACCGAAGTATGAAGTCACCAATGACTTCATATTGTCACTTCTTCTCTCCACATGCTTCTTTACTTTGCACCCAGAGAATGTGCATTTGTAGTAACTCCTGTGAAAACCATTTATACCAAAATAAAAATATACATATTTAGATTAAGCATCGAATATCTAGGTTTTGCCAAAAGCGTGTGACTAATTTCGGAGTAAGCAAGCCTCATGGTGAAAAAATATTATACAACCTCGCATTTGGGTTCCCCTTGATGACTTTCTGACCATATTTTTTCCAGCTATAACCATCGTCAGGATTGTTTTCTTCCCTTTCCATTTGAATTATGATGACTGTTTCATGGTTACTGCCCGGTCTTGTGGCTCCAATCATGTTTGATACCTCATCTTCCCTGCAAGAGAATTGTGTAATTTAGGTTAATTTAATCTAGATGTTGAGTTTATTATACTATAGTTGATTATACGATGTTAACTTGGGACCTTCTTTTTGGATATGAAGGTTCGACATTTAGAACATCAACAATGGTGTGATCTTCAGGAGCCTGATCAACGTCCATCCGCTGATGAGGAAGACCGTTGTTGGAGATCATCATTGTTGCATGATCGCTACCAAAACTTTCCATCTTCTCTGGAAACCCGAAAATGGCAACTGGAGAAGGAGAGACAATCTGGAAAAAGAAGTAACCAAAGAAAATAAACAGTTAGGGCTTAGGATTGGGATTTTTCAGTTGTTTTTTTTCCTCCTGGAAGGAACACCGAGGCCTAAGATCTAACAAAATATAGTTTTATCATTCATATGTGAAGTTTGTATTCTACGGTGAAAATCAAATGTAAAAATTTAAATATTGTTTTTCGTATGGAGACATCATTTGTAAATCGATTATGGCAAACAGGTATGATAAAAAATCAAACGTGATAAAGAAAATAACAGATTATGTGATTATCGATATATATAATCTTCTATTTCATATACCATACCCAATTGTTTAAAAAATAACATACGTAACTATATTCCCAAATATTTGATCAATCTACGTGTTTTTCTGTTTTTTGAAAAGTTCAATTACATGTTCGTTCAACTTATTTTTTTCGTTCAACTATTTATCATATGATTATTTATCACCTAGTATAGAACAATCATAAACATATATTGTTACTTACCTGTGAAGAAGAGTTAGAGAATGGAGATTGCAACAGTGCAGGGGGGCTAACTTTTGCAGTCAGTCTGTGGCCGAGA
>NW_026618337.1:0-12645 GCF_000801105.2 Raphanus sativus
ATGTCACAATATTAAAATAAAATTACTATCAATTAATATCCTGAAGTTATATTTTATTTAAGATTTAAAAATGAAAGATTACTATATATTTAATTTATAACAAAAATCGTTTTTATTATCTTAGTATATTTATTTTTAATTTTGAGATAGTTTAATACATATCATATGTCACGATCATGTTAATTAATAACTTTGAAGAACCAAAATTTATAATATAAGATTCACTGTAACAAATTAAATTACAATTTCAGTTAGAAAATAATAATTAGTACAAACACACATAAGCATATATTCACAATTAAACGTATTGAAGTAGAAACTTTACATTGACATGAACTTATTACCTAAAACAACATTATATTAAGCAGCATGACAATAATGATATGTATGTACAAACGCATAATCATAATAGTGGCCATGACATACGTAAGACAATAATGAAAAGCGGAAAATTTATGTTGACATGAACTTACACTACCTAGAACAACATTATATTAGTAAACAGCATGATAATAATCATATGTATGCACAAACGCCTAATCATATTGGTGGCCATAACATACGCAAGCAGATTTTAACTTAAGCAGCATGACAATAATGACAAAAGAAATCAATGTCTAACCCTGAACGGCTGAAGCTCACCTTATATCTCTTCTTAAATCAATAGTTATGTTTGGTAATCAAATACGAGAAGTGAAAAATATAAGGGAATTTTCTATATATGTAGATGTGAATAATCCTAGTTCTTTTTAGTTTATCATTTGAATAAAGGAAAATTAACATTATACTTTTTTCATTTTTTTGGTCTAAGTTTTAGAAAAAAAAAGATAATTACTATTAAATATTTCTTGATATATATATTTTTAATTTCTTTACAATAATCTTTTCTTCATGATTTTAGTAAGGGAAAATTAGTATTTAATGATATATGAATTTGTAAAAATGAAAATTACTGCTCCCTCTGTTTCATATTATTTGTCGTTCTAAGTTTTTACACACAGATTAAGAAAACATTTAATTTTACATATTTCCAAAATAAAAATACTATTACCAATACACATCGACCAATATAAAAATAGAATAGAGAATATTTTCAATAAATTTTGTATTGAAAACCGAAAACGACACTTATTTTGAAACAAAAATTTTGCTCTAGAACGACATATAATTTGAAACGGAGGGAGTATTTTTTAATATTTAATAATATAAGGATTTCTAAAAACAAAGATTACTATTTTAAAATTGTGTTAATATGTGAATAGTTGTATTTTTATGTTTTTGATCTTTTTGATTAAGATTTGAATAAATTAAAATTAAATAATTAAAATATATATACTAATAAAATAAATAAAAAACGAATTTTGAATTATAAAAAAAGGAAAATTACCATTATAGTTTAAAACACATGTCACAATCTTAAAAAAAATTATTGCCATGTGTCGCGATCATGTTAATTAGTAATTTTGAAGAACCAAACTTTATATAATAAGATTTGGAGTCCAAAGCAATATGGCTAGTTTTGTGGGAGAATTATAGTTAACACTTAACATGGAAAAACACAATCAAATTATATGAAAAGACATACTTGAAGTGTTTTTCACAAGTCATGACCAAAAACATTTCTCCCAGGTTGTCTTTTAACAAATGATTTTTTTTTTGTCTTTTAACACATGCAAATAAATTAATCAAACAAGAGTTGTCTAATTCAAATTAATCCCATACTATATATAGACTGGACTGAGATTCTATAAAGAAAGAAATATTTAGTTCAGTATATTGAACAAAATATATAAATATACTAAAATCTATATAAATAAAACTAGTTAGTTTTGTTATTTTCTAAAATCCAAAATAACCAAAATGAAATTTGATCTCAAATAAAATCTATTTTTTAACTCAAAATAACAAAAAAAACTGATAAAATTACTGGAGACTTTTAAAGAATGCAATATTGTATCATTGTTATACACCTAAGTATACACAAATATAGCAAAGATACAAAAACAAAAAAAACAAATAAACAAATAAGAAGTTACAACAATGTGAAACTTAAGATGCAAGCAAAAAAACATTCAGTAACTACAACAAAACAACTAACCTTCTCATTGTTCTAATGATGACTTATCTCTTTTCCTGCTAAAAAACTTAACCAAGTTGGGAACCTTCTTCTTCTTCTTCTTCATTACAAAGTAACTCGGAGTCCCTCTATTCCCCGATGAGTATCTCCTCGTCTTCCCTCCCTGAACCGGAGTGAACTTCCCGCTAATCCTCACCGACCTTCTCACCGGTTTAGGAGAGACCACCAAGCTGCTGCTGCTTTTGTCTTCTGCTGATTCCTCCTTGAACTTCTCAATCTCGTTCTGCACCAGTCTCTTTATCGACAGCGACCTCTGCATCCTAAAAGACGCCCTCTCCTCTTCCACCATCGTCTTCCCACTCTCCCTCTCTAACGTCTCCGTCTTCATCTCAATCTCCTTAGTGCTCGCCTTCAGCGCTTCCACCCACGCCATCGCCGCTTCCACTTTCTTCTCTGCTGTTTCCTCGGCATGACGCGCTTGTCCGCTCAGATACTCGTACTCGAATCTCGAGATCGTGATGGTTGAGCTACTCCGAGAATCCATTTCTCTAGTTTCTATTGTTCTCTCTACGATTGATTCAAGCTTCTCCAGTGCTAAACTCTCTGCTTGTTTCGCCTTCTCCAGCTCTTCTAACTTGGATAGCAACTCTTTCTCTTCCCCGCCGAATCCCGTTTCGGTTTTCTTGATGATTCTTGCTTCTTCTTTAAGACTAACCTCTTCTTTCTTTGCAGCTTCTTCATCGTTCTTGAGCTTCTCCAAAGAGCAAGTTAAGTTGTCAGCAAGAGAGCTGATTCTCTCTTCATCTGCAGACACTGCTTCTAGTCTCCCTTTCCCTATAAGCAGCTTCGCGTTGAGTCTCTCAATCATCGCATCATCCTTCTCTATGATCTTATCAAACCTAGCTGCTTCTCTTTTAACTTCCTCAAGCTCTTTCCTCAACGCATCCATCACATCACCGAGATAAAGAAGCTCTGCGTTAAGAGAAGCGAGCTCCTCCTTCTTAGCTTCCGTCGCTTCAGTCACTTCTTTCAAAACCGTCAAAGCATCCTTCCCTCTTTGCTTCTTGGGAACGTTCCTCTCCATGTCCTTCACAAGCTTTAACTGCGTTTCCAACATCTCGATATCAGCCAAAGTCTCTGCCAACACATTCTCATACCCCTTTGCTCTCTTGATCTCTTTCTTCATCTCCTTAGTCCTCTTCCTCATCTTCTCCAAAGACTCAAACGCTTCCTTCCTTTCTCTCTCCCTCTCCTCTTCTACCTCTTTACATTCTTTCAAAGCCTCCATCTTCGCCAACTCGACCAAAACATGCTCTTCGTTCGCAGCGTCGACCTCTAATGTAAGACTCTCGACAAACTTCAAGTTCTCTTCCGTTTTAACCCTTAACTCTATTACTTCCTTCTCTGCCGCAACTCTCTCTTTCAAAACATAGGCTATGTCAAGCTTGAGCTTGCTCAGTTCTTGCTTCACACCCTCTAACTCTCTCGTGATCTGAGCGTAGTTACTACCGTTTCCATCAATCTTTAACTTCTTCACAGCTTCAGTTTTCCGAGACTTTAACCGCAGATTTGATTCCTCTATGAGTAAAGTTAGCTCCTGCACTTTCTTCTTGGCCTTGTTTAGTTCAGCTTCGGCCTTGGCCTTTGCCGAGTCGGAAGCTATTCTGCTCTCTCTGTACATACCTAGCTCTCTCCCTGACTTGTGCAAGTCCTCAGCAACCGATGACTGTTAGACAAAACAGAGAAACATAGCATCAAGATCGAAATTTTAGCAACCAAAAGATGTAAAGAATAGATCTTTGGCGGCCTCACCTTAGCTTCTGGCAAATCCAGCTGAGGAGAGACGGTGCGAGTAGCTCTTTGTCCGTACTTGTTAATGGCGGCTTTCACCGAACCTATGCTTCTTCCTCCTCCACCTAAATTCCCTTCTGCCATTGATATGTTCCTCCTTGGTTTCTACTCAAAACATACAAGACTTCAGCCAGGAATCTCGAATTGGAAGAGATTCTCCAGGAAAAATATAAAAACTTTGAGTTCAAAGCTCGAGGATGATAAGAAAGGAGATGTTTGAAGGGAGACTTACAGGAGAGTGAGAGGTTGGAGGAAGAGAAAGATTGTTGTTGTGTGTAGCAGAGGATAAACGGAAGAGATGGAGATGATGATGATTGGCTGACATCCACTCTGTTTTCTTATCATTTTCTTTTCTTTTTGTTCTTACTGGAAAAAAAAATCAGGGAGAATTTATGAAAGTTTGTTTCTTCTAGGCACGCATCTGAGGTCAAGGACACCACAAGTAGCACATACTTATATGACATACCAAAAAATCCCAAAAGTAAATTTAAAACATATTTGACTGTACATGAATATTATTATCTTTTACCAACAATAACTACAGAATTGACACTAATTTAGAAAACCAAATCGGTGGAGTAAAATGAGAAATTTATTCAAGTGGAAAGTAAAAGCTGATAACTATGTTGGTGTAAACACTATTTTCTCAAGTTGAAAACAGTCTCTCAAAAACACAACCATTGATGATAGAACAAAACTTGGCTTCACCCCCTAAGGTGAACCTCTACATTCACCTACCAATAGGAATGAGTTAATTGAGATTTGATATCTCTTAAAAAAGGAAACCAAGTAATAAGAATTTAATGAAATAAAATTATGTTTTTAGATAAATAAAAAATAGTAGCAATTATAAAAAAAAAAAATTTTTTTAGTATTAATAAATCCGTCAGAAAATATTAAACCCTAAACCCTAAATTCTAAATACTAAACCCTAAACCTTTGGGGAAAGCCTGAACCCTTGGGCAAATCCTATACCCTAAATCGTTAATCTTAAACCCTAAACCCTTAATCATAAACCATAATATTAAACCCTAAATTCTAAACACGAAACCCTAAACCCTAAACTCTTTGACAAATATTAAATCATAAATTCTTAATACTAAACTATAAACCATTTTGAAATTAATGATTTAGGGTTTAGTATTAGAGGTTATGATTTAGGGTTTAGGGATTAGGATTTAGTTTATGATTTAAGGTTTGGTTTAAATTTAAAGATTTAGGGTATAGGATTTGCCCAAGGGTTCAGGCTTTTCCCAAGGGTTTAGGGTTTATATTTAGAATTTAAGGTTTAGGGTTTAGAATTTAGGGTTTCGGGTTTAGTATTTTCTGACGGATTTATTAATATTAAAAAGAATATATTTTTTTGATACTTGCTACTATTTTTATTTATCTAAAAACATAATTTTATTTCATTAAATTCTTATTACTTGGTTTCCTTTTTTAAGAGATATCAAATCTTAATAAACTAATTCTTATTGGTGGGTGAATGTAGAGATTCACCTTAGGGGGTGAAGCTAAGTTTTGTTCTTGATGATATAAGCTTCTTCAGGTATTAATGACCTCCATAATGTTGTTGGTTAAGTTTAATGTGCTGCAGAGTTATTCTTAACCCCTAAAAATATCTTGTTGCCTCCAAACTCTATCCACATAAAACCATCTCATATCTTCCATTAAACAATATGCATTTCTATAGTAAACAATAAGTGAAAAACATATATATGCCTTACTATGCCTCTAATCAGAAGCTTCATACCATTTTATCCATAATTTATTCAGATATTTTTAAAAATGTCTAACCATAGTAATTTAGGTGTTTCGTCCGCGCATGTGGACATAAATATTTTATAATTACTTATGATTACATGCATTACTAACTAAAAGACTAATAATAAATTATAATTTATGTTTTTATTTAAAAGTTCTTATGTATTATAATATTTTGAAACTTTTTTTACACTATATTCATTATTAAATAAATTTTAAAATCACTCAATATTCTTTTGTCTCAAGTTTATAAAATTAAGAATTTTACTTGATTAATATTAAGTTATATGCTTTTTTTGTTTTTAAACTGTTAAACTTTTTATTAAAAGATATTTTCGGATAACAAATATATATGAATTATCTTTTTATTTTAAAATATAACTTATAGATTTTAGATAATTTTTATTTTTATTAATTTTAGTTATTAATCTAATCAAATAAGTTTAAATTCGTTTTTTATTTTAGCTTTTTATTTTAGCTGATATATATTTTATTCATTAAATGTAATATATATTAACCGTTTTAACTTTTAACGTGGGAGTATAGATTGAATTAAATCTTTCCTCTATCGTCCGCACATTCACATAAATTTGAGCTTTCCCTTTCCAGGTAGTCTCGTATATCCTATACACGTCAGTGGCAAGCCAAGAAGATATTTTGATCTTACCCAAATCGCATGAAATTAAACAACTATTACTTGTTCTCGACCTTCAGTTTTAGGTTCCTTTCGCATGAAGACCAGTTACGTTCACGTTGTTTAATGCTACAGCAGCACATGCATTTTGCATTATGCATAGCAGTGTGAAGCCATACCCTATAAATACAAGAACAAGACCTCGAATGTTCCTTAGAAAATATATAAAACACAGTCAAAATTCAAACAATTTTATCATACAAAACTAACTAACTAGTCATGAAGATCTTGGCATTGACACTCATGGTTTTGGTCATTCTTTCGCCATCATTTGCGGCTCCAACTGAAGTGGTAGACACTGCTGTTGGAGCGGCATGTGACGCCAAGCAGCTTCAGCCTTGCCTGGCAGCGATTACAGGAGGAGGCCAACCCTCGGGTGATTGTTGTGCAAAGCTGAAGGAGCAACAGCCATGCTTGTGTGGATTTGCTAAGAACCCTGCGTTTGCTCAGTACATTAGCTCTCCCAACTCTCGCAAACTCCTATCCGCTTGTGGTGTTCCTTATCCAAGTTGCTAAAATTCCAGAGATTTTATAATTAACTAAATAAATAAATAAATAACGAGTACGGAAGATAAATAATATTTTATCAAACTATGTTTATGAAACAATGTAAACGTTTGGATTAATGTAATCGTTTATACGGTTAACTAAAGAAGTTTCTTATTTATTTTTGTAGCTTTCTCGGGTAAATTAAAAACCAAATACCAAAACGCTTCAAAATATCAATGTGGATCAAACGCTGAAATGCTCTTGAGTAGCATTTGGTCATGTCCGACACATGTTACTCTCCAAACTTTGTCGTTTCGACTATTGATCTCGGTGAAGCGAATTTTTATACAATATCTAACATGCATGGATGTCTTTGGTCAAGAGCTTTGCCGATTAAGTCATTATTAACCAAATCATGTTTAAGATTCTCTTTTAAACAGAATATAATTATTTTTTTTGTAACTGATTCAATATGTCTGGATGTTTACTGAGGATCCTCATAAATGTTGAATAACCAAATACCAACATTCTAAGCTTGTAAAATTCTTAAACGCAGCTACAATATGAGATTGTCACTGTAGCGTTTGCCAAGACGACCAGATGTGGCTAAGCTTTAGGAAATTTATTCGTTGAAAAGTCTTTACTCTTTAAGAGTGTGGATATGATTTGTGTGGTGTTTTATTAAATCACGAAAAACTCCAAAAGGAGGAAACTTCCATCAAGTTGCGTCAGAAAATGTCGTTGAAAAACTTGTGAAATTGTATGTCAATACACTGCTTCTGCTATGCAATATGGTCAATTTATGGAATTCATAGAACGACAATTATGTTTCTTTGATATTTGACCATCACGTTGTGGTTCTTCTTAAGATATGTCGCCTCCTCTCGTTGTGGCTTCTTGTTCCTCCTCCTCTTCCCGCAACTGGTCATACGATGTTTTCCCTAGCTTTAGCGGAGAGGATGTCCGCAAAACATTCCTCAGCCACTTTCTCAGGGAGCTTGAGCGGAATTCGATCGTTGCTTTCAAAGACAACGAGATGGAGAGAAGCCAGTCAATCGCCCCGGAGCTCGTACAAGCCATCAGAGATTCGAGGATCGCAGTGGTTGTGTTCTCCAAAAACTACGCATCTTCAAGCTGGTGTCTAAACGAGTTGCTGGAGATTCTGCAGTGCAACGAAGAGTTGGGCCAACTGGTGATACCGATCTTTTACGGTTTGGACCCTTCTCACCTTAGGAAACAGACAGGAGACTTTGGAGAGGCATTTAAAAAGACTTGCCAAAACCAAACACATGAAGTTGAAGATCAGTGGAAGCAAGCTTTGACCAATGTTGCAAATATCCTCGGATATCATTCTAAAAACTGGTATGTGAATGTGACCTTTTTTCAAAATAAAAATTTTTCAGATGAGATTTATTTATTTATTTATTATTTTTTTTTTCAAATGAGATTTATTGATATTTGTTTTGTTGTTCCGTGTTTGTGCATTGGCGTTTCTTCTCCTTAGTGATAGTGAAGCTGCAATGATTGAAGAAATCTCCAATGATATTTTAGGTAAACTTGATGTAACTCCATCGTCTAATGAGTTTGAGGACTTTGTCGGCATGAAAGATCATATGGCAGAGGTGATACTATTGATGAATTTGGAATCCAAGGAAGTGAAGATGGTTGGGATATGGGGTACTTCGGGAATTGGCAAGACTACTATTGCAAGAGCTTTATTTTGTAATATCTCTAATCAGTTCCAGAAAAGTGTTTTCATAGACAGGGCCTTCATATCGAAGAGTATGGAAGTTTATGGCCGAGCCAATCCAGTTGACTATAACATGAAGCTGCGCTTGCGGATGAACTTCCTGTCTGAAATCTTGGAAAGAAAGAACATGAAGATTGGTGCAATGGAAGAAAGGCTAAAGCACCAGAAAGTTCTCATCGTTATTGATGATTTGGATGATCAATACGTGTTGGATGCTTTAGCGGGTCAAACCAAATGGTTTGGAAGTGGTAGTAGAATTATTGTGGTTACAACAGACAAGCAACTTTTAAAAGCCAGCGGTATTGATTCTATATACGAGGTTGGTCTCCCATCCGATGAACAAGCTCTAGAGATGTTCTGTCGATCTGCTTTCAGGCAAGACTCTCCACCTGAAGGTTTGATGGAGTTTGCTTCTGAAGTTGTGGAGCGTGCTGGTAGTCTTCCTTTGGGTCTCGACGTTTTGGGTTCGTCTTTGCGGGGGTTGAACAAGGAGGATTGTTTGAATATGCTGCCTAGGCTTAGGAGAAGTCTAGATGGTAAAATAGAGGAGACACTAAGAGTCGGTTATGATGGGTTACTTAGAGAAGATAAGGCGATATTTCGTCATATTGCATGTCTTTTCAATCATGTTGACGTCAAAGACATCAAGCTGTTTCTTGCTGATAGTGAGTTGGATGTTGATATAGGGCTGAAAAACCTAATTAACAAGTCCCTCATTCAGGTGAGGTGGGGTAAAGTGGAGATGCACCATTTGCTACAAGAAATGGGTAGAAACATGGTTCGGTTACAGTCCATTAGAAAACCTCAAAAGCGGGAATTTCTAGTGGATTCAAAAGATATATGTGATGTACTCAGTGAAAGCATTGTAAGTTTTTCTTTTGTAATTTGTGGCCCTTTTATTACTTAGTGTATATAAGGTTGAGAAAATGCTAGTATATAAGCCATGAAAAACATAGAGGTCCACTAAGCTTCTGATTTGGTCTATTTCTTAATTTTCAGGGTACTCCAAAGCTTTTAGGGATAGCACTGAATATTGATGAGACTGATGAGTTGCAAATACATGAGAGTGCCTTCAAAGGGATGCGTAATCTCCGTTTTCTAGAAGTTTACTCGAATAAAGTTAGGTTTGGAAATGGAGACAACAAACCGAAGCTACCCAAAAGTTTCGACTGTTTGCCTCCTAAGCTCAAACTACTGTGTTGGTCTGGGTATCCAATGCGATGTATGCCTTCTACATTTTGTACAGAGAGACTCGTCAAGCTCAAAATGCGGAATAGCAAACTAGAGAAGCTGTGGGAAGGAGTTATGGTAAGCTCTTACACTAATTGTTAATTCTCTTACTTTAGTTTTTTTTGGATGATAATCTTGTCACGCGATGTGTAATTTCTACTGATCTATATTTCTTTTTTTGGTATACAGTCTCTTACATGTCTCACTGAGATGGATTTGTGTGGATCACATGACCTGAAAGAGATCCCAGATCTTACGACGGCCACCAATCTTGAAACACTTAATCTTCAATCTTGTAGGAATTTGGTAGAGCTTCCTTCCTCAATATGAAATCTCAATAAACTGATAAAATTGGACATGCAGTTCTGTAAAAAGCTGGAGACTCTCCCAAGTGGCATTAATCTCAAATCTCTCAACCACCTCAATCTCAGTTTTTGCTCACAGTTGAAGACTTTTCCGGAAATCTCCACCAACATCTCATTTCTCTTTCTGGAAGAAACAAGAGTTGGAGAGTTCCCCACAAATTTGCGTCTTGAGAATCTTGTTAAGCTTCACATGTCTAAAGTAACGATAAAGAAACAATGGAAAGGTGTACAGGTATGTAGATTTCTAAGGGGGTGTTATTGGTTTATGTATTTTAATGGATTTCAAAATCTAAACCAAATTCAGTGTTATTGGTTCTATGATTTTAAAATTCAAATTCAAATACACTGTTATTGGTTCTATGATTTTAAAATTAAAATTCAAATACACTGTTATTGGTTTTATAATTTTAAAACAGATTTTAAAATCAAGTGTTATTCAATAGCAAATATTTATTTGAGGATTTGATTTAGAATTAGATTTGAATGGATTTTAGAGTGTTATTAGAGTGAAAATACCAAAAAAGCAAATATCAAGTTAAACTTTGTTATTTTGATTGGATTTGTGTTATTGTTTTTTATTCAACTTTTACGCGGTGCTGTAATTGTTCTTTTATCGGGTTTGGACATCGGCCATTTAAAAGGTACAGAAAGAACGTAACAGACGTCTACATGATGGAACAACCAGATGTTAATTATATTTGGCCAATATGTCATCTGTATATATAGTAATTTAGGAAGATAACTGAAAAAACCCAGCCAGTTCAAGGTGCTAACTTGTTAATGGTTTTGGACTTTCTGAACAACTTCTCCCGACCTAAGCATGTTCCCTCCTAAACTCTCGTATTAGATCTTTATTTTTAGTTAAAAATCCATTTTGAGTGATTTATAACAATTCACTATATTGATTCTGAAATTCATATAGTAATTCTCAAATCCATTTATTTGGTTTGAAAATCATTGGATTTATCAAAGATTTTTTAATCTAAAGAGGATTTATAAATCCATTAAATTACTAGAACCAATAACTCCCACTTAATAGTTATTCTATTCTTTTATAACATGTCTTGCATATGAGAAACAACAAGTTTTATTACATGTCTAATAGTTATTCTATTCTTTTATAAGATTAATTTATAAATTAAGGTAATAACCCTTTGTATCACAGTAATTTGATACTAACAAAACTGAAAATGAAAACATTAGACGGCTGTATTCAAAGTGAGATTTGGAGGGATTTGTATTAAAATGACAAATATTGTTATTCAAGCATATTTTTTTTTGAAAGTTCAAAATCTAAAGTTATACAGTTTGTGATTTTAAAATATTATTTAAAAAATCTATATTTGTCAATAATATTTAAGTAGTGGACTTTATAAGAGCAATTTGAACATGTTTTGGTAGAGCTTTTTAGTTAATAATTACAAATTTTAAATCTTTAAATAGGAGTCTAAAGTGCTTTAATTAAATTTACAACAACTTATATAACTCACTCACGATTATTAAAAATCCCATTAAAAACAAATCATTTCAAATCTCAAATACTATATTGAATACATTGGAGACTTCGTGACAAAAAAAAAAAAGAATACATTGGAGACTGCCATGATCATGTGGTTTGCAAGTAGATGATTTTGTAAAAGTTTCCTAGTTCTATTTCTTTTCTACACAAACTATCAATCGACTTAAACATAGATTTTTTTTGTGATAAATAAATTTAACATTCATTTAAAGAAAAAAAAAATACATTGGAGACAATTTGCTTAACAATTGTTTGCTTGGTCCAGCTGCTTACGCCCTTCGCGCCTATGCTGTCTCCCACTTTGACTGAGTTATATCTCTCGAATATCCCAAGTTTAGTGGAGCTTCCTTCCTCATTTCGGAACCTCAATAACCTAAGAGATCTGAAGATAAGTAGATGCATGAATCTTGAAGCTCTTCCCACAGGCATCAACCTCAAATCTCTAGATACCCTCAATCTCACTAGATGCTCACGGTTGATGACGTTTCCTAATATCTCAACCAACATCTCAGATCTCAATCTAAGCTACACATCGATAGAAGAGGTTCCATGGTGGGTCGAGATCTTCTCTAAGCTCAAATACCTAACTATGGAAAGTTGCAGTAAGTTGGAATATGTACACCTAAACATTTCTAAACTGCTACATCTAGAGGCTGTTGACTTTTCACTCTGTGAGGCATTGAAGGGAGCTGATTTGAGTGGTCAAACTTCAAGTGGGGTGTTAATGGAAGCATGTAAAAATATTGACACTGTTTCGGAAGAGTCTTCCTCATTGCTTCCAGATAAGTTTATCCCAAAAGTTGGTTTCATCAACTGCTTCAAGTTTAATCAAGACTAGATTTTGACCCGCGCTTCGAAAGCGCGGGTATTATTTTTCACTTTTATGAAATATATTATTTGTTTGTA
>NW_026618338.1:0-12645 GCF_000801105.2 Raphanus sativus
AAATTAACCACAAAATAAAAATGACTTTTTATCAGATAAATTATTAAAATTAATATTAATAATAATTATCCAAAAATATAAAAATATATATTAAAATAAAACAAACTTATAGTAATCATATTATTATAATAAAAATATATATTTTATTTATTTCAATCTAACAATAAATGTATTGATCCAACTATTATTATTTTGTAAGTAATTTTTTATTATTTATGTTTGAATAGTATAGATGAGCAAAATATATGTAATGGAAAATATAAATAATGGAAAAGAAATGGAAAATATGAGCAAAATATAAGTAAAAATAAGTGTACAAAAAGTGATAAAAAGTATAAGATTTCAAAATCAAAAATATTTTTAATATGTTAGTGTTTTCAAAAATTTAATACAATAATAGCATACATATTTTAATAAAATATATAAACTAATAAATATTAGTATGAAAATTGTGCCTGCATATGCGGGTAAGATACCTAGTATATTTTAATTAACAAAAACATTTAAAATTATATTATAAATATAAATCCAAATCATTTAATTACACTTAAACCGAATACCGAAATATTCACATCTCATTATTTAAAACTTTTTATTTAAAAATTTAAGATATTTTGAACATCTTTTAGAATTTGGATAATTCAGATATTTTTTACTCAGATGATTTGAGGGTTTATTCTTAAGTACTTTTAAATAGATTTATTACATAAATAATCAAAACCAAACAAGGCTCGGTAAATTTTTGGGTATTTGCTGATTCTTGATATAATTTCCGAACCAAATCTAATGATTATCGAACCGATCCGAACTGATTTGGGTGGTTACTGAAGTCTAAAACCGAAAAACTCAGATTATCTAAATGACCCTGCGGCCATGCCTATTCACAACACTGTGATTGACCAAAAGAGAGCTTCCTTCATAACATCCAGGTCCCAATTACGTGACATTCGCATGCAGTGTTAACGAACTGTGTGCCGTTGAAAGAACACATCAGATTTAGTAAAATACTAGATTCTGATCCGCATTTTGAAATGACGGGTATATTTTTATTTTAATCTTTTTAAAAAATTAATTTTTGTATTTGTGTTGTTTTTTATAATCATATTTGTCTTTAGTATTAATTTAATTTAATATACTTTTGGTAACTATATTAAATATGTCAAATTGCATAACTATACATTTATGTCATATGCATTTCAAAAGTTATTTTTAAACTATATTTCTAAAGTTTGCAACGTATTATATTTTTTATTAGTTACCTAACATAATTGGTTAAATATATCTGTATCCTAAAAACCTGAGTCGGAATCGACCCAAAAACCAAAGTCTCACACTCTGTTAGACCTGACTTATATACTTGAACGGGTCTTAAAATATTATATCTGAAAACCAATATTAAATCCAGCCCGCACTGAAAACCGAATTTTTTTGAAAAATATTTGAAAAATTAATCTTAATATATATATATATATATATATACATGTAAATGGGTTAATATGGTCTTCACTTTGCTGATTCTTGATATAATTACCGAACCAAATCTAATGATTATCGAACCGAACCGAACCGAACTGATTCGGGTGGTTACTGAAGTCTAAAACCGAAAAACTCAGATTATCTAAATGACCATGCGGCCATGCCTATTCACAACACTGTGATTGACCAAAAGAGAGCTTCCTTCATAATATCAGGTCCCAACTACGTGACATTCACATGCAGTGTTAACGAACTGTGTGCCGTTGAAAGAACACATCAGATTTAGTAAAATATTAGATTCTGACCCGCCCTTTGAAAGGACGGGTATATTTTTTTATTTTAATCTTTTAAAAACTTTAATTTTTGTATTTGTTTTGTTTTTTATAATCATATTTGTCTTTAGTATTAATTTAATTTAATATACTTTGGTAACTATATTAAATATGCCAAATTGCATAACTATACATTTATGTCATACACATTTCAAAAATTATTTTTAAACTATATTTCTAAAGTTTGCAACATATTATATTTTTTATTAGTTACCTAACATAATTGGTTAAATACATATGTATCCTAAAAACTTGAGTCGGAATCGACCTAAAAACCAAAGTCTCACACTCTGTTAGACCTGACTTATATACTTGAACGGATTTTAAAATGTTATATCCGAAAACCAATATCAAATCCAGCCCGCACTGAAAATCGAATTTGTTTTTTAAAAATATTTGAAAAAATAAATCTTAATATATATATATATATGGGTTAATATGGTCTTCACTAATTTTAAATAAAATCACATTTAGTAAATATTTTTTAATCGAATAACCTATTTAAAATCCATTAAATTAAATGAATTTATATGAATATTTATTTCTATTAAGAATCCACTTAAACCCCGTTAAATCTTATTTTAATATTATGTGTTTTGTTAATTAATAAATTTAATGTCTATGTAAAATATTTAAAATTTGAATAAATTAATTTTTGGTTGAATAAATTTCAATTTTTCGGGTGAGATGTAAATTATATTCTTGTAGTATGATAATGATTTTTGAAAAAATTTGATATTATAAATAACATTTAAAAATTATAGTGAAGTACACGTGTATTGTTGCAGTTATTTTCAAAAGAATCGGGACAGTTTTCACTTCACAAAGCTTAAGTCATCATCATCATCTCAAATGAAGTTTGGTCACAGAAATTTTTTGCCCCCGACATGGATTACGTCTTCACCATGAGACCTCTGTCACTTGCTTGCACCAAATGCAGCATTTTAGGATGATAACTGGAAAAAAAAACTGGAAGAATTTGTAACAGACCTTAGGTTTGTTTTAAAACAGAGTATTCTTGTCATCATTATCACTCTGCTCTAAACCAACCTAACCATTTTGACCGTTCACCCAAAGAGAACCTTCGCTGCATAATCCCTTAAATATAGTAAAAAGGAAGAATTATTTTTACCCGTGAGAAAGATTAAAATAAATCAATGAATACATGTTATGAAGGAACAAACGTAACCGTTTTGTTACAAGAAAAACGTAACTGTTATTGTTAATTAGAAATAGAACATGATTAGTGTTTAAATAAGACTAGATCTTGACCCGTGCGACCGCACGGGTATTAATTTTCTGTTTTATTTTTATATTTATTTATACTAAATGATGTATTTGTAATTTGATTATTTAAAATTAACTACGTTAGGGATGTGTATTTAGATACCCACTGATTCGGTTAAAAATCTATTTGGATTTGAGATTTCCGAATTTGATTCGGGTCTTTACGGGTTCGGTTCAGATACGGATAACCCGTTTGATTTTTTTTTTAATTTTTAAAATTTATATATACTTTAAAATTCTCAAAACATATAAATTTAAGTAATGCAAGCCAAAATACATAAACTAAAAAAAAAAAACTTGTTGAATTTCAATATTTAAATGGAGAATAAATATATATTTTAAATATTTTTGGTGTTTTGATTATTGTTTATCTACTTTATATGTTTATTTTGACTATTTTTTATATTTTCAAATAGTTTAGACAATTTTATATTGACAAAAAAAAACTTTAAAATAGCATTAATTGTTAAAATAAAAAACAAAATACATTAATCTAACTGAAAAATATAAACATTAAAATAGGAAATAAAAAACATATTAATTTAACTGAAAAAGACAAACATTAAAATAGGAAAGAAACAAAACAACATTAATTTAACTGAAAAAAAAAAGATTAAAATAGGAAATTCAATTTAATTCTCAATGGCATGCCATTGTAAATAACTTCAAAAACTTTGGGGTATTTTAAAAGAGTACTTCTCTTTTAATAATATAGATATTTTATATAAAAAGATGAATAAATTGTTGGACATAACATTTCTCAACTGGTCATGATCTTTTTTTAACAGTATTGATTTTGACTTCACAAGCCTATTTGACCAAAAAGAGCTTCTCTCTCTCTCTTCATATGCGTTACAAGCAGGTCCGAATCAATTACATTGTTGTTAAAAGACCAGTAAAGAGTTTACAAAGATGTTGTAGTATCCTCTTACCAGTACTTTAACCGGAAACCAGAGAAATGAATGGTTCCGATAATAGCACATAAAGCAAAGGCATAAACTGTTAATATCACAAGGGAAGCTAGTGGAGGAGCAAATATGGTATCTACGGCCATGTTCACCACTCCTGTAAACACATTTGCCTGTAACAAAAACAATGACTCCGCAGAGAATCAAGACTCTGTAAACACTTTGTGAGAAATCAACTGATAAGAAGAGACTTACAAGAAGAAAGGTAGCTAGAAGATTCTGGTCAATTGCTTCTTCAAGTGATGAGAGTATGTTCATTGGTATATAACTCGAAAGCATGAATATACCCAGCGCCTGAAAAATCAAAGAACACAAAAGCTCATACCTCTAATCTCAAAGACAAATCATGAACTTAGAGAGACCTGAAGATCTTGAGCGAGAACCCAAGTAACATAAGGCATGTTGCACTGCACAAGATTAAAAAAAAAAAACAACTTTCAACCAGTATTATCCCATAAAATGCTTTTGAGCTATATAAGTGATTATCATTACCGTTCGACGGGATATCCTCTCGACGTAGTTGTCAACAAGTAAAGTAACAATCCTGAGACAGACATACAAAGATGCTTATGAGTGAGTGATACATTCATAATGTGATATTATGTTGTTTTCTTACCATAATATAAGAGAAACGAGAAAGACTCTAGCGATTGAGCTCGTGGTGCTTCGAGTATTGGAATGTTTTGCGTAAAAGAGACGATAGCCTAAGTCTACGCCGAGAAGGTACATGCCCCAATAACCTGAATCAGAAGAAAGTTAGATGCCACAATATCAAAAGAGAGTAACCCCACCAAATCAAAACCTTACCAAGGGTGCTATATACTCCTTCCTTGTTCTTGCTGATGAGGTTATCTCCTCTTTCATCGGAAAGTAGGTATGTATTCAGTCCACTAACCAACCATGTTTGGTACCCTGAGCTCAAAGGAGGTTGAAGATAGTTAGGACTCTTTTATCTTGTGATTAAAGAGGGAAGTAACAGTGGAATGTACCTGCAAGAACAGCGAAACCTAGGACTCCACAGTACTTAGCTGGTATGTTAACAAATGATGTGAGAATTGATATGGCTGCAAGTGTAAAGAAGAAATTCCAGTGCTGTCCATACTCCGTAACGTGGACCTTCACACACAGTTTAGAACAACAAGGATTAGAGTTTGTAAAGCGCTAAACATCAAGGAGCAGAGTTTTCTTTACCTGATAATCCACACCTGAAGTGGTAACTAAACGAATAAACCCGAGTAATAGCAGAGGAGCAGTTGCCTTAAGTCCACTAATCCAGTTCCTGAATCAATGCACGCAAAAAGAGTTGGTCCAAGTTTACATAATGCTGAACCACTAACAAAGTAAGGAGAATCACCCAACCCTGATGAGACGTCTCTAGCTTGCCGAGAAACTATAGCATTAGCCAACACAAAGGAGCCAACCCCAAGATCCATCTGCTTTCATTTCAAGTTGCTAATCACAAGTATAGAGCCTAAAGGAAGACAAAAATGCGATTCCTGACATTACAAGAACATACCAAGCTTGTACCGTAAGTCTCTGTCTTAGCATACCTCCTCGGAAAGATAGTGAAGTCAACAGCCAAGATACACAAGCATGTAATTAGCATCTGCAACAAAGAGAAACCCCTTCAGAGTAAATGGAAGATAAAAAGCAAAATCAAAAGTGTAGTGTTGTATACCAGAGCAACTCTATAAGAAGATACGTTAGCTCTAAAAGAGAGAGACTGTCCTCTCTGCAACCCTGAAGAGGATCTGGAATCGTATCTTATTTTTTTAGTTTCTTTACAAAAAAAAAAGCTACCACAGGATTGTTACTGAAGGCAAGTGAAAATACAAGAAAGTTTCTACCTTTTGGCAGACACAGTAAGAACAAGCGACAACAAAACTACTCCATGATAAACCCATTCTGACAGAACCTACGACAATAGTAATTATCAATCAGTTTCCATGATCATAAGACAGACAGCATTATTACCGAGCTAAAAAAAAGGGAGCGGGAGCACATACGGTGAAGAACAAGAGCATGGGGAAGACAATGAGGATGAAGTCCAAGGATATAGCATAAGTGTAAGTCTTCCATTGTCTGGAAACAACAATCTCATCGTCGTTTTTCTTCGATGAAAGTGATTTTTCATTGATATCTATTAACACAAAAATAAAACAACTTAGACTAATCCAACAAATAGCAAAAACGGAGATGACTTTAATGGTGACTGCTGCTGCAAAGCAGAGGGCATTAGCAAACTGTATGGTCCAGAAAAGTGAGAAAGAGCAACGAACCGGTTCTACAGTGAAAGCCAATGGAGTAGCGAATAAGAACCAAAAGCTGAAACAAACAAACGTAATCATCATTTTAGAAATTGAAGAAAATCAAAAGTAATGAGAGCATAAGAAGAAAAAAAACAACTTACAGGGACAATGGTTAATAGTGCTGCGATTTCCAGAATTGATGATCCATCTAGATTGCTTACGAATCTGCAATTATGTAAGAACTACAAAATCAAACAGTGCAAAAAAATATAAAGGGCGATGAGAAAATGAGGGAAGCCTTTACTGTTCTTTGAGATGCTTGTTTGGATTCAGAGACGAATCCATCAAAAGTTCAAAACTCGATAGACAGAGGAAAAAAAAAGAAGATGTGAACTTTGGTGAGTTCTTCTAGCTCATTGACTTGAATTACGAACCGGCCGGTTCAATTAGCAGGTCTGGTTGGTTGAAGAACAAACCAATCATGCTACCTTTGGATTCCAGCATTTAAAAATAGTCTAAATCTCTCAAACAGCACTTTTTAAATTTTTGTCACAAAAATAATAATCAAAAAATAAAATGATTAAAATAACACTTTTTGTTTTGAAAATTTTAATATTTACTTTAAAAAAAAAAATTTGAATCTATTCTATTAATTCTTCAACATGTCCAATTGATATGAAGTTGTGTCCAACTAATAAATTGACCATGTAAAATAATAAACCAAATATTATACAACTATAATAAATCAAACTCTATTAACTGTAATTAAAGGAAACTATTTCTAAACCACCTAAAAAGAAACTACTTCTAAAACCGCCGTTGCTAATTTCATTACTTTTTAAATATCACTCTTTAGTTCCACAATATTAGGAAACACTTTCCACCAGACTACGTGGCTATTTTCTATTTTTTGTTTTGATCACATAATTTTAGTTTAACATACATTTATTTAGATGTATTTTGTAAATAAATATTAATGATATTAATATGCTAGAAACTACTACTTCCCAATTGTTCTGATGATATTAATATGCTAGAAACTACTACTTCCCAATTGTTCTGATATAGTTGTGAGATAATAAGACTGTGGATGGACTATGGTGTAGTTTAATTAATTTTAATATATGACTAGATTTTGATTTGTTCTTTAAAAGATGAATATATTTTGTTTTAATTTCTTTTGAGAAAATTAGTTTTCATATATGTATTTTAATTATATTTGTGGTTGTTAGTATTTAAACAAAACTAGATACAATTATATAAAGAAAATAATCAAAGGATCCTTAAATAAATGAAATAAATAGTTGGACATAACATTTATCAATAAGCATATTTATAATTAATAGAACAGATTATAAATATATCAATATTGAAAAATAAAATAAAAAATCACGTTTAAAAATATAGTAAATTTATAAAATCTATTTTATTTATTTTTCATTTCACATAAGAATTTAATTTAAATAATTTTTAACAAGTTGAAAGGAAGACATATAATAAAATACAATAATATAAAAATTAAAATTAATTGAGTATCTAATTCAGATAATGAAATTAAATCTAAAATTTATAAAAGTAACAATTTAAATAAATTGGGTTAAATATTGGTCATCCACTGGTTCAATCAATAGCCTTTGGTTTTAGCGGGTCTTATTATGTTTTAAGTTAATATATATATATATATCTATTCTATTAATTCTTCAACATGTCCAATTGATTAAAGGTTGTGTCCAACTTATTTTTTCAAACGATACATTTTTAATCTAACCGTCCACTCCTATCTAACCGTCCGCTCCTATCATAACACTCTTATATAACCGTTCACTCTTATCTAACCATTCGTTCCTATTATGTCTATTACACTAATTGACTTTCGTGTACATCCCCATATACATTTTGGTTAGTGGACGTATATTTTCGTTTGTTAACTACAATCCCTCTTTTTATTAACAGCTATAATTGTTCTTTAAATACCGTGCTCCTATGACTTTTACATATGTGTCCTATGAATAATCAAACAATTCATTTAATCAATATAATTAATCTGATTGATGTTATTACTATTAAAATTTGATTGATGTTATCAATACTATTAAAACAGGAGCAATATTTATCGACTATTTTTGACTATCAAAAAAGTCTAGGTTGGTCATAGTACTTCTCTTCATATATTTATATATAAATTTAATTATCTTTCATATTATTTCTATTCATATATATAATTTAATTGAAATTAAATATACATCATGCCTAAAATTAAGGAACTAACTAACTAAATCTATTATTTTTTAAATCAATGACTTTAATTTATATAAATACAAAATTTCAATAAAAATAAATTATATTTTATTTATTACTGTAATAAATAAATTAATTCGTATATATACAACTATATATTAATCCAAATGAAAAAAAAACAATTTCTTCAAAACACTAACTAAATACATAAAAATATAATTCTTATTAAATTAGATATACATATACATAAATCTATATATATATAAATATATATATATATATATATGATAAAAAATATTAATAGTTCGATACTATTAATATTTAAAACAAGATGAAACATGTTACTTGATTTTTATGAATATATTTTTACGGGTTATTCAAAACACAAAAATATATTTATAAAATATTAACTAATTCAACATATATATTAGCACAATTATATCATAAAAATTACATTAACATAAATTGATGCAAGAGAGTGTGGATCAATGGTTTAATTAGTTGTAAAACATAATTACATATATATATAATAAAAATATTATATATATAGATAAAATTACTAAATATTTACATTTCTAATGCAAATTATGAAATTAAATTTTAAATTTAAAATAAGTTTAAATAAGTAATAAACAAACATAATAAAATCTAATAACATGTGAATAATAAAAGTAAACTTATTAAATAAATGAAAATTATATTTACAAACATAAACAAAACATAAAAAAAAATCTAATAACATGTGAATAATAAAAGTAAACTAACTAAATAAATAAAAATTATATTACAAACATAAAAACATAAAAAAATCTAATAACATGTGAATAATAAAAGTAAACTAATTAAACAAATGAAAATTATATTTACAAACATAAATCATTAAATTATAATATAAATATATACAAATTATTGATGCTCACATATATTTCATTTTTAGTATGCATACCTCGAATATTGATATATTACCCTTACAACAAAATGAAAATTTAATTTGACTATAATAATTTAAGTCAAACCTAATTACGTAAAGATATATAGAGAGAGAGAGAGAGAGAGATAGAGAGAGAGAGAGCATATTCTAATAATACAACTAAAAAGCATATGCGTTAATAATTAAAATTACGTATTGGTTCAACCAATAGTTCAACTGGTAACCGGTTTTGAGTTATACCGGATTATTAATAATTTTTTTTTCCTAAAACACAACCAAATTAAAACCGAATTGTTGGGTTTATCAGTTTAACTGCAGGTCCGGATCCGATTTAAACAAAAATTGGATATAAGTATATAGTTATGCAACATCACAAATTCAATACAATTATAAAAAATCTTACTAATATTTTTTAAAAAAGTATACAAAAATATAATTACAAATATAAAAGTTAAATTGCTAAAATTTAAATTAAAAACAAAAATATACCCGCCCTCTGAAGGCGGGTCAGAATCTAGGTACATTATTAAAAACGTCACACTCTTAACTTTAAATTCATAAGTCTTATGTTAATTAACCCAAGAGTTGTAAATGCATATTTACCCTTCAATAAACTTTTTGGTCATTTTCTTTTTTGTGATATTATTTTTGTGCAAAAACTTAGTTTGGTGCTATTTTGAACTTTTTCTCTTAATAAAAATAAAATTGGTAATTTTAAATTAAAATATAATAAATACTATTAATTTATATTTAGATGTTCGGATACCCATTTAGTTTTCTATTCTGTTTTGAGTTTTTTATTCATCTCTTACGATAAATCTCTAGATTACTAGCCAATCCCACTAGTATTATATTAATTGATATTCCAATATCTTTTTAAAAAAAAATATAATAAAATTTTTACCAAACTATATTAAGTTACTAAAATAAATAAATAAAAATATAAATAGTTACAAAAAACATAAACTAATATTATTAATGTCGTCATAAATTAAATCCTAAACTATAAACAGACGAGAAAAATCTCAATTAAAAGGATGGAATTGAAAACTATGGGTGCACAATATGAGTTTTAACAATTTAACCTTACAAGTTCTATTGATTTAAGCTTAAAATGTAAGATTTTATTATTTTTTGTGGGGCCACCACCCTTTGTGCCCACAATGTGCCTTCGCCCCTGGTTCGTTGGTGATTACAACAGTATCGTTCGTTATGTTTCACACTAGACAGTTGTACTCGACCATCACCTTATGCTAAAAGCAGCAGTTTTTGGGCTGTGGAAGGTATAAGAAACATGCGTCAGAGGAAATCGTCTCTTGGATCAATCATCTAGTAGGGTTCGTGAAGCAATCATCCCACTTTCGTTTGTTGTGTTAGTTAACTATGCTCATTCTTAACCTTTAGTCTTGGGATCCTTCTGAGGTGTGAACATCGCTTTGAATCCTACTCCTACATATCTAGGCTATTAGACATCTTCTACCCTTGCGAGCAATTTCTGGCGTTCCTTTCTTATGTCTTGAGTATTGGTATTGCAAAAGTACAAAGATGGGAGAGTAATAACTTCAAGTCTCAATCACAATGACTGTAAATTGTCAATCAATTATATGACATTAAAATCTATTGCCGTTGTTTTGCGGGTCTGAATTCATAGTTACAAAAAAAAACTTTTCTTTAGTTATTCATATAAGAAACGGAACAACTGCTAAGACAAAGAAATGTTTACACTACTATGACCTTCTTAGCAAATAGTTTAAAGAGGCATCCAATGTTTGGTTCACAGTTTTTTACAGCATCAACTGACTCTACCCTCTTCACATATGCATCCATCATCGTTCGATATGTTGGAACATCAGGGAGAAAAAACTTTTTAGAGCACATTTCAGCGAAAAATTGCTCTGCTTCGGACAAAGAGGATCTTGCTCGCAAAACTTGGTGATCAGGTTCCTGTAAGCCAACTGGGATGACTAACTGTGCCAACAGACTTGTGAAATATCTCAACTGCCTCGCTAATCTTCCCAAGCTTGAAACACTCATCCACCATAATATTACACGACTCAGAATCGAACTTTCTCGGGCACTTGCTTTGCTCCAGCATCTGACTGAACAATAACCACAGCTTCTTTTCTTAAACCGTACCTTAGCAACACTTTCAAAAAGGCATTTGCAGCAGTCGCATAGATCTCGCTGAAGTCTTCCTTGGACGACAAGTAACCACTCCATAGCTTTCTCATCCATCTCTGCTTAAACCAATTGCTCCATAAACCATCGCACTTGCCTGCGCCACAGTGTCCGAGTCGTCACTCAACTTTAGCTCTTGAAAAAGCTGGTTAGCCCTTTCCAAGATTCCCCAAATCCAAAAACCCACGATGAAAATGCCATAAACGGACCTATCCACGCAGTAGAACTATCTATAGCTTCATCAGATCCTACCCGCGTCGACCAACCCTTGAGCCAGGGCTAGTTGGGCACGATAACTCGGACGATTGCAACAAAAAGTGTGTGTATAATTCAAGAGCCTCGTCGAGTTTTGCCTTCATCACATAATAGGCAAGATGATTGGACTGGAGCAGAGGTTGGTTATCAGATCCGATTTTAGCTTTTATGAGCGTAGTAATGGAACAAAATCGTATGCTTCACTATACCGTCGGTCCTGCGCATAGCGTCGATGATAGCCACGCAGTCTCGGCGGTCAATAAAGGATTACCTGTGGAAAAGATGGCCAAACGTGCTTGCTCTGCGGCCGGTCTAGGTTGTATAATTTGATAAGCATCATGACTCTGCTATGAATCGAAGAGGGATCCGATTCAATTTTGGACATGGGAGGGGATGCTTGGATTGAAGAAAGGCGTTTAACGTAGAAGAGGGATGATGTGTTAACAAAACGGCGAATGGTGGTGGATAGGAGTAGAAAAAAGGCGATTGAAAAAACATATTGGCGGAGACAACAAGACAAAACTAAGTTCTCTTGTTGTTCTGTAGGTTCTGAAAGTCGAGCACGAGATTGAAGGCTTTATATAATATTAGTATATTTTGTTATTATTTAATTTTTTTTTCCTTGGTTGATAAAATACTCTTAAATACAGCTTGAGGGACTTTATCTGACGACTAAAAAATAAAACAATTACAAATCCAATGAACAGATACATTGAAAAAATAAAACAATA
>NW_026618339.1:0-12644 GCF_000801105.2 Raphanus sativus
AAACCCGGATGAACCACGATCTACAGAAAGCTTTTATTTGGAACCAATAATCATTGGAGAATAACCAGGAAGTTGAATAAATCTCATAGGAGTTGTGAGTAAGAAGATATCCACTTTCTATCCAGATGATTCCAGATTAGCCTGTTCGGACATATGGCAATATCTTCGAGATTCTTATCAAACCAGGATGAACCACTATCTAAGACTTTATTTGAACCACTAATCAGTGGAGAATAACCAGGAAGTTGAATAATCTCATAAGTGTTGTGAGCAAGAAGATATCCCACCTTCTATCAGATAATTCCAGATTAGCCTGTTTCGGACATATGCCATTTTCTTCATGATTCTTATCAAACCAGGATGAACCACGATCTAAGAAGTTTATTTGGAACCACTAATCAGTGGAGAATAACCAGGAAGTTGAATAAATCTCATAGGAGTTGTGATTAAGAAGATATCCCACTCTCTATCCAGATGATTCCAGATTAGCCTGTTCGGACATATGTCATATCTTTATGATTCTTATCAAACCAGGATGAAGCAATATATAAGAAGCTTGATTGGGAACCACTAATCAGTGGAGAAATAACCAGGAAGTTGAATAAATCTCAAAGGAGTTGTGAGTAAGAAGATATCCCACTTTCTATCCAGATGATTCCAGATTAGCCTGTTCGGACATATGGCAATATCTTCATGATTCTTATCAAACCAGGATGAACCACGATCTAAGAAGCTTTATTTGGAACCACTAATCAGTGGAGAATAACCAGGAAGTTGAATAAATCTCATAAGTATTGTGAGCAAGAAGATATCCCACCTTCTATCCAGATGATTCCAGATTAGCTTGTTCGGATATGGCCATTATCTTCATGATTTTATCAAACCAGGATGAACCACGATCTAAGAAGCTTTATTTGGAACCACTAGTCAGTGGAGAATAACCAGTAAGTTGAATAAATCTCATAGGAGTTGTGAGTAAGAAGATATCCCACTTTCTATCCAGATGATTCCAGATTAGCCTGTTCGGACATATGGCAATATCTTCATGATTCTTATCAACCAGATGAACCACGATCTAAGAAGCTTTATTTGGAACCACT
Source organism: Raphanus sativus (assembly GCF_000801105.2). NCBI lineage: Eukaryota > Viridiplantae > Streptophyta > Magnoliopsida > Brassicales > Brassicaceae > Raphanus > Raphanus sativus. The sequence continues at coordinate 1,101 of NW_026618339.1, forward strand.
AATCGGTGGAGAATAACCAGGAAGTTGAACAATTCATAAGTGTTGTGAGCAGAAGATATCCCACCTTCTATCCAGATGATTCCAGATTCACTTCTATGTAATGAAACCTTGATAGATCTTGAGGGTGATTTGGTTTGGGTTTCGTTTGGGAAGGATAGATCAATGGTTCCTTTGGATTGAATGGATAGATGGGTGATGGATTGTGGAAGAAGGTAGAGATGGAAGGTGTTCTTCAGTGTGAGATCGATGAGGAGATCAAACACTTGTTTGAATTAGCTTCAGATCGAGCAGGTCACCGCTCAGACATGATCTAGAAGCAAAGGTGCTAAGGGTTTGACTCCTAAGCAGACAATGTTCAGTGATGAACAAAGGATTCACAGTTTTAGAGATTTTTGTATAAAAAGAGTGAATGAATCTTATTAGAAATCGAAACAGAGTATTTGTAAACAAAGAACACGACATTAGATTCTGGTTCTGGTTTGAAGTTAATCAAACCAACAATTGCTTGCTCCATCTTTCTGGTTTGTGATCGAGTGATTGGCCCCTTAGGATAAGCGAATGGGCTTTCTTGGCTTCCTGAATGTGAATGGGTCTCCTTGTGTCAACCAGCTCCAATTCGCCATCTGATTCCTTCTCAAGTGTTTCCTCATCAGCAACATCTAGCTGGTTCAACTCTCTTGTCTCCTGATCAGCTACATTCAGCTCCTCATCAGAATCAGTTAGCTGGTTTAGCTCCTTATGCGCCAAGTCTTTATCTGGTTCAAGCCTGGTTGCATCATGCCCTCCTCCTTGAAAGGATTTGTCCTCAAATCCGAACCATCTGCAAACATAAGGGATTATATCAGCTACATTAAAAGTAGAGCTCACAGTATACTTCCCTTGAAGATCAATCTGATAAGCATTGTTGTTGATCTTCCTTTCAACCCGGAATGGTCCATCAGTCCTAGGCATTAGCTTAGACTTTCTCTCGGCAGGAAACCTCTCTTTCCTTAGATGTATCCACACCAAATCTCCTGGTTCCAAGACTAGCTCACGTCTTCCTTTGTTTGCAAACTTCTCATACTCCTTGGTTCTTTCTTCAATGTTCTTCTTAACCTGCTCATGCAAAGAAGCAACATACTCGGCCTTGGCCTTGCCATCAAGATTAGTTTGTTCACTGAGAGGTAAAGGCAACAAGTCTAAAGGAGTCAAAGGATTGAAACCATACACGATTTTGAAAAGGAGAGAACTTATTGGCTCTATGAATGGAATGATTGTAAGCAAATTCAACATGTGGTAAGCAATCTTCCCAGTCCTAAGATTCTTTTTAACGACAGTGCGCAAGAGAGTGGACAAGGATATATTTACTACTTCAGTCTGTCCATCAGTTTGAGGATGACAAGTAGTAGAAAACAAGAGTTTAGTTCCTAGCTTAGACCACAAAGTTTTCCAGAAGTGACTCAAGAACTTAGTATCTCTATCAGAAACAATGGTTCTAGTATTCCATGCAGACGTACAACCTCTCTAAAAAATAGATCAGCAACAACTAGAGCATTGTCAGTTTGATGACCAGGTATGAAATGAGCCATTTTTGAAAACCTATCTACCACAACAAAGATTGAATCACGTCCTCTTTTAGTTCTAGGCAAACCTAACACAAAGTCCATGGAGATATCTATCCAAGGTGCAACAAGAACAGGAAGAGGAGTATACACACCTTGGGACGAGCTGTGGCTTTGGCTTGAACACAGGTTACACATCTTTTGCAAATCCTTTCTACATTTTTTTTCATGTTCGGCCAGTAGAAGTGTTCCTTCAGAGTGCTGTATGTTTTTGCGATTCCAAAATGCCCCATTAGACCTCCACAATGAGCTTCCCTGACATACATCTCTCTCAAAGAACAATTAGGAACACACAAACGGTTTCCTTGAAAAGAAACCCATCAGCTAAATAAGTACTCGCCACTAGTATGCTTTTCACACTCCTTATAGACATCACAAAACTCAGGATCATCAGCATAGTAAGACTTAATCTGCTCAAAACCTAAAGTTTGGTTTCCATTGTGCTAGCAAAGTGTATCTTCGAGATAAAGCATCAGCAACAATGTTTTCTTTCCTTGCTTGTAATGAATCACATAAGGAAAGGTTTCGAGAAATTCTACCCATCTGGCGTGCCTCTTGTTGAGTTTGTGTTGGCCCTTTAGGTGCTTGAGTGACTCATGATCAGTATGGATCACAAATTCTTTTGGCCAAGGTAATGCTGCCAAGTCTCCAGGGCCCTGATCAAAGCGTACAGCTCCTTATCATAAGTAGGGTAGTTTGCCATGGCTCCTCCAAGTTTCTCACTGAAGTAAGCAATTGGTCTCTTTTCCTGCATCAAAACAGCCCCATTCCCACACCAGAAGCATCACATTCTATTTCAAAAGTTTTTTGAAAAATCAGGCAGTGCTAACAAAGGAGCATTAGTCAACTTCCCTTACAAGGTTTGGAAAGCCTCCTTTTGCTCTTCTCTCCATTGAAACCCCACGCTTTCTTGATAACTTCTGTGAGAGGTGCAGCAATGGTGCTAAAGTCTTTAACAAATCGTCTATAGAACCCAGCCAATCCATGGAAACTTCTCACTTCACTTATGCTTGTTGGACTAGGCCATTCTCTGATTGCTTTTACCTTTTCTTCATCAACTTTAATCCCCTGTGATGTAACAACAAAACCAGAAGACAAGGTTATCTGTTCCAAAAGAGCACTTTTTAAAATTAGCAAACAGAGATTCCTTTCTAAGCACGTCAAGAACAGATTTCAGATGCTGCTTATGCTCTTCTTCACTTTTGCTGTAGATCAAGATATCATCAAAATAAACTACAACAAAAATGTCCTATGAATGCTCTCAAGACATGGTTCATTAATCTCATGAATGTACTAGGTGCATTGGTGAGCCAAATGGCATAACAAGCCATTCATATAAGCCATGTTTAGTTTTGAATGCAGTTTTCCATTCATCTCCTTCTTTTCATCCTAATCTGATGATAACCACTTTTTAGATATATCTTAGAGAACACGCAAGAACCATGTAGTTCATCTAACATATCATCAAGTCTAGGGATAGGATGTCTATACTTTACCGTGATGTTGTTGATGGCTCTGCAATCAACACACATGCGCCAGCTCCCATCTTTCTTGGTACCAATAGCACAGGAACAGCACAAGGACTCATGCTCTCTCGGATGTGCCCCTTTTCGTCAGTTCATCAACTTGTCTTTGGAGTTCCTTGGTTTCATCAGGGTGGTTCTGTATGCGGGTCTATATTGGAAGTGAAGCGCCCTGGAACCAGAGATCAATTTGGTGCTCAATTCCACGAATAGGAGGCAACCCTGCTGGATTTTCCTCTGGGAAAACGTCTCCATAGTCCTGTAAGATAAACTCAAAACCATTCGGTAGCTCCGGTGCAATGTCAGAAGAAGTTAGTAAGGCACCTTTGAAAACAAACAAGAGCATAGATTGATCCAAGTGAACCGCTTTCCTCATGTCACTAGACTTAGCAGTTAGAAGAATACCTTTTGCTTGCTTTCCACCAGTTGATTGCTCTTTGTTTCTAGCTTCTTCTCTCGTTTGAGCTTAAGCTGTACCTGGTCATGGTGAACTTCTTGTGGAGACAGAGGTGCAAGAACAATATTTTTGTCTCGGTGAGTGAAAGAATGGCGATTGGTGAAGCCATCGTGGATAGCTCTTTTATCATATTGCCACGGCCTTCCTAGCAGGATATGACTTGAATCCATTGGCAAAACGTCACACACAATCTCATCTTGGTATCTACCAATGGTTATAGGAACCATTACTTGCTCCGTGACCATCAACTTGACTCCATCTTCATTCAACCATTGGAGAGGATATGGTCTAGGATGCTTTCCTGTTTTCAACCCAAGCTTTTCTACAAGAGTCTCACTAGCAACATTAGTACAGCTCCCACCGTCTATAATCAAACTACAGACTTTATCATAGATAGTACAACGAGTGTGGAAGAGATTCTCCCTTTGGTCATGGTCGTCTGGTTGAGATTGCATTTGAAGAGACCTCCTTGTGTCCAAGAGCTGTCCACGAACTGGGTAGTCTATGGTTTCTTCTTCCTGCTCATCATTCTTTTCTTCTTCAGAGATCACCTCACCATTGTCAAGCATGATCATGACCTTTTTGTTGATGCACTCATTGGCGTAGTGTCCCATACCATGACACTTGAAGCATTAACATCTCTGGTTCTTGTAGCTGGTGTTTTTCCCTTATCCTCAGGTTCCTTTTTCACAGATAGCTTGTCATCTTTGGCAGGATATGATCGGTAGTTGTTGCCATAGGAACCTTTGGAGTTGTTCTTTCTCTTCTGTTGCTGCTCAATGAGGATGGCTTTGTGAAGAAGCTCATAGATGTCCTCATAATCCTGTAGTTCCAATCGATCTTGTAGTTCTCTGTTGATACCAGCTTGGAACCGAGCCATTGTTGCATTAGAATCCTCAACAACAGAAGCTTTGATCATGAGCGTCTCCCTCTCTTGTTAGTAGTCCTCCACACTCTTTGTTCCTTGAGTTAGCCTCCTTAGTTTCTGATGAACATCCTTGTGGTAGTGGCTTGGAACAAATCGTTTCCTCATGAGAGTCTTGAGTTCAAACCAACCTGACACTGCTGCTTCTCCGGTTCTTCTTCTTGTTGAAGTAATCTGATCCCACCAGTGAAGAGCATAACCATTGAACTCAGTTGCTGCAAGTCTAACCTTCTTTAACTCTGAGTAGTTGTGACATTCAAAGATCAACTCTATCTTCTTTTCCCAATCAGGAAATCGTCTGGATTGCTGGTACCACTGAAGACTGGTACTCTGAGCTTGATGTTACCAAGACTATCATCTGGCCTGCGATGATTTGTTCTGTGTGATCTGCCCTGAGACAAGGTCCTTATTGATCGGTTTTCATCAGAACTCCTACCAGAAGAGGAAAGATCTTCAACATCAGCTCCAGTATCAACTCGTTTTCCTCTCTTTTCTCCCTAGCAGCTTTCCTGACCTGAGAAGAAGAGCCTAAAACATTGTTAGTAGCAGAGTTGTTTCTTTCAGTTTCAAATTTCTTTTCTATGACATTCAACAAAGTGGCCATCAAGGATTCCATCTGTAACTTATCAATCCAACGAGTAGGAGATTCTTCTCGTTCATGATCTGATGCAGACATGGTTTCCTGATAAGAAGCTCAACAAGAAGAGTTAGTAGACAAGAATATAGGCGAAGCCTCACAGGTGTTTCTCTCAGGTTTCTCTCAAGTTTGTAGTGAATTTTCTCTGTGAATCCAGTAGCTCAGCAAAAACAAAGATCAAGCTTTCAAAGATCAATCCCCTAACAACCCCAAAGAGAAGAAAGATAGACAGTATTAAGGGATTTAAATCGCAGGGAGCTTTACCACCAGAGACTGGATTTCTCTTCAGTCTGGCTGGATTTCTCTTCAGCCTTAGATACCTTGATCTTTCTATTTATTTATATTATTTTTTTTATACTGGTCGGCCCCCCCGCACTTTTTAGATAGACAGAGAAGAGTTTTCACAGAGATTGATATGAAATAAGGTTCCCAAAGAGAAGAGAAAGAAGAAATCGTAACAAACCCAAATCAGAAGCCCTCAAACTTGCTCTGATACCACTTAATGAAACCCTTGATAGATCTTGAGGGTGATTTGGTTTGTGGTTTCGTTTGGGAAGGATAGATCAATGGTTCCTTTGGATTGAATGGATAGATGGGTGATGGATTGTGGAAGAAGGTAGAGATGGAAGGTGTTCTTCAGTGTGAGACCGATGAGGAAATCAAACACTTGTTTTGAATTAGCTTCAGATCGAGCAGGTCACCGCTCAGACGTGATCTAGAAGCAAAGGTGCTAAGGGTTTGACTCCTAAGCAGACAAGGTTCAGTGATGAACAAAGGATTCACAGTTTTAGAGATTTTTGTATAAAAAGAGTGAATGAATCTTATTATAAATCGAAACAGAGTATTTGTAGAACAAAGAACACGACATTGGAAAGTAAAACAAAGACTTCAAACTTGTAGTTTTCGAAAAAGAAATATGAAAGCTAAGTAAGACCAAAGACTACGTAGTTGAACATCTTAACTTCGATTTGGTCTTGGTCTTGATTAGATTCTGGTTCTGGTTGAAGTTAATCAAACCAACAATTGCTTGCTCCATCTTTCTGGTTTGTGATCGAGGATTGGCCCCTTAGGATAAGCGAATGGGCTTTCTTGGGCTTTCCTGAATGTGAATGGGTCTCCTTGTGCCAACCAGCTCCAATTCGCCATCTGATTCCTTCTCAAGTGTTTCCTCATCAGTAACATCTAGCTGGTTCAACTCTCTGTCTCCTGATCAGCTACATTAAGCTCCTCATCAGAATCAGTTAGCTGGTTTAGCTCCTTATGTGCCAAGTCTTTATCTAGTTCAAGCCTGGTTGCATCACTATGCCTTTATCTTCATGATTCTTATCACCCAAGATGAACCACGATCTAAGAAGCTTTATTTGGAACCACTAATCAGTGGAGAATAACCAGGAAGTTGAATAAATCTCATAAGTGTTGTGAGCAAGAAGATATCCCACCTTCTATCCAGATGATTCAAGATTAGCCTGTTCGGACATATGCCATTATCTTCATGATTCTTATCAAACCAGGATGAACCATGATCTAAGAAGCTTTATTTGGAACCACTAATCAGTGGAGAATTACCAGGAAGTTGAATAAATCTCATAAGTGTTGACATGAAGAGAATAAAAGATAACACATGACTACACGATATCAAGGAGACTTTGATGAAGAGTGCATATCAAGGCAATCACTTGAAGTGCAAGGCAAAGGGAGAGAGGGAGATTTTAAATGAGTGAAGTATTATTTAAATAGACAAGGAAGGCTTAGTATGTCGACATGAGAAGGAAGAGAGAAGCTGAGGAAGGTCACGAGATTTCTAAGGAAGAGAGGAGCTGATCAAGCGCAGGGAACCGTTGTGACCTGTCGCTTTCTGCCCATCTGAACGAGCCTGATCGACCAGACCTCTCTCCTCATTGTTTAATCTTTTACTTGTACTATCTCATTGTTTATTCTTTTCTCCCTTGTCGAAATATCTCTTGTCTAGTCTTTAAATAGGTGTTGTAACATGTTGAATCAAGTAAGGAAATATAATTCCTCTCATCTCTCTCTTCTCACTCTCGCAACAACTCTCTCATATTATTCTTGTCCTTGTTCTTGTTCTCATATACTTCTCATACTTCACTCTTACAAATTCATGGTATCAGAGCATCAAAGCTCTTGAAACCTACTTCTTTTACTTCCGCAATTACTCTTATTTTGCTGTTCTTGTTTCAAATCCATTTTTCAACTTTCTCTCTCCTGTTCTTGGCGATTTGGAAGCAAGATGGATGAAAACAACAACCACCACAAGCAACTCAACATTCCTGTGACCTTGAAAGGGATTAATTATCTCTTCTGGGCCAGGATGGTGAAGAGAGCCCTTGGAGGCAAAGGACTATGGAAGTATGCTACAACTGAAGCGCCTTCCAAGCCTACTGTCCAAGGAGAAAAAGGGAAAGAGAAGGAGGAGAAGGAAGACGCTGATGAAGATAAATGGGGCCAAGAAGACCTCATGGTGCTCTCAGCTCTCCTTAGCTCCCTTGAACCCTCAATCATGGAGTCTTACTCCTACTGTGAGACCACCAAGCAGCTATGGGACACACTGTACAAGGTGTATGGGAATGTTTCCAACCTGACAAGGGTCTTTGAAGTGAAGAAAGCTCTCAACAGTCTCAACCAAGGAGACATGGAGTTTCAACCCCACTTTGGCAAGTTCAGATCCTTTGGGCCGAGCTGGAGCTACTGAGACCTCATACCATGGATCCTGACATCCTCCTAGCAAGGCGTGAAGAAGATAAGGTCTTTGGGATGTTGCTCACACTCAACACTTCCTATGGAGCTCTTATCAAACACATCTTGAGGGCAGACAAACTTCCTGATCTGGATGATGTTTGTGCTCAAATCCAGAAGGAAGAAGGTTCAGTGAGCTTATTTGGAAACAAAGGAGACCTGAACATGGCGCATCAAGCTGAGGAGATTGTAGCCAACAAAGCTGCTTACAAACATGAGGATAGAAAGTCCTTGATCTGTGACCACTGCAAGAAGAAGGGTCATCTCAAAGACAAGTGCTGGATCCTACACCCTCACCTAAAGCCAAACAAGTTCAAGGAACCAAGATCACAGTACCAGGATGCAAGAGCTAACTTCTCAGCTGATGGTGCTGAACCGGCGACTCCAAACCAAGGGGGTGGAAGCGCCATGGCATCTACATCAGTGTACAACACTCCAAGGCCTAACCTAGATGAACTCCTCAAGAAGTCTGACTTGGATGCTCTCATCAAGGCCCTAAAAGAATCTGGTATCTCTAGAACTCTTGGTATCTCTCTCAATGCTTCTCACACTGCTGGTGATGTCTTAAACTTGTTAAAATCAGCTAAACCATTGATAATTGACTCTGGCGCTTCTCATCATATGATTAGTGATTTAAACCTGATTAAAAACATAGTTCCAGCCTTAGGAAATGTGATGATAGCTAATGGTGATCAAATCCCTATCAAAGGTGTTGGTGATCTTAAGCTGTTTGATAAAGAATCAAAAGCCTTTTATATGCCAACCTTTGCTTCAAACCTGTTGTCTGTTAAGAGAGTCACAAATGATTTAAATTGTCATGTTACTTTCACCCTAACAGTGTGTATTTTCAGGATATTGATTCAAGTAAGTTGCTTGGAAAAGGTGTCACAAAAGGAGATTTATACTTGCTTGAGGACACAAGACCAGCATCTGATTTATCTGTTGCATTTGTTTCTGTTTCTGATTTCCCTAAAGATGTAATGTGGCATGCTAGATTAGGACATCCTCATTCTCATGCCTTAAACATTCTGTTGCCTAGTGTTAATTTTCAAAATGATTGTGAAGCTTGTATTCTAGGAAAACATTGTAGAAATGTGTTTCCTAAATCCAAGACTATCTATGATAATTGTTTTGACTTGATTCATTCGGATGTTTGGACTGCCCCATGTGCATCTAGAGAACACCATAAGTATTTCTGACATTCATAGATGAAAAGTCTAAGTACACTTGGATAACTCTGTTGCAATCTAAAGATAGGGTGCTAGAAGCTTTTAAAAACTTTCAAAATTACATCACTAACCATTTCAATGTCAAGATTAAAATTCTTAGGTCAGATAATGGTGGTGAATACACTAGCACAGCTTTCAAACAACACTTAGCCGCGCATGGGATCATACACCAAACTAGCTGTCCTTACACTCCACAACAAAATGGTGTGGCTGAAAGGAAGAATAGACATCTAATGGAGGTGGCCAGGAGCATTATGTTTCATGCAAATGTCCCTAAGAGGTTTTGGGAGATGCAGTTGTCACTGCCACTTACCTGATCAACCGCACTCCCACTAGAGTCCTCCTTGATTCCACACCATATGAGGTACTGAACAAAACTAAACCTTCCATAGATCATTTGAGGGTTTTTGGGTGTGTTTGTTTTGTCTTTGTACCAGGAGAGCTAAGGAACAAGCTAGAACCTAAGAGCACTAAGCCAATGTTTATTGGCTATTCTACACATCAGAAGGGATATAAGTGTTATGTTCCAGAAACAAGAAGGGTCCTAGTGTCAAAGGATGTTAAGTTTCTGGAATCAAAAGGCTACTATGCTGAGAGGAGTTGGGAAGAGCTTGAGAATCTATCTCAATCTGCCTCGGATAGAGCAAGCAACCTTAGAGTGGTATGGAGAGGCTTGGTATCAGTTTATCTAGATCACCAGCCCCCGATCAGTGAGGCTCCAGCACAAGCTACAGAAGAAGCAGCTACAGATGTTGAGATCACTCATCTTGATCCTGAAGGGGGTGATAGTACTGAACAACAACCGATAACTCAAGAAACCTCAGTATCTCATGATCAAGATGAGATGATTGCACCAACAGAAGTCACTGAAGCTGAAGCAGAACCTGAACAGATACAACCTAAGAAGAAGTACAAGGATCAGGAAACCAGCCTCAGAATGGACCAAGACAAGAGTGTGTACTTCAATGCAGAAGCCGTGGCACATCCCATTAGTGCAGTATGCTCACTAGCTCACTACCCAGCAGAGCATCAAGCCTTCATCACTGAAGTGGATCAAGAATGGATTCCAAAGACATATGAGGAAGCCATGCAAGATGAGGAGTGGGGAGCATCTGTTGGAGATGAGATGGGAGCTATGGAAAAGAATGGAACATACTTTGAAAGTGAGCTTCCCAAAGGAAAGAAAGCAGTGACAAGCCGGCTTCTCTTCACAATCAAGTATGGAGCCAATGGAAAGCCAGAGAGGAAGAAAACCAGACTGGTGGCAAGAGGCTACACTCAAGTTTATGGTGAAGATTACTTGGATACATTTGCACCAGTGGCAAAACTGCACACCATAAGAATCCTTCTCTCACTTGCGGTCAACTTGGAGTGGGACTTGTGGCAATGGATGTGAAGAATGCATTTCTTCAAGGAGAACTAGATGATGAGGTATACATGAGACCTCCTCCTGGCCTTGAAGACATGGTGAAACCAGGAAATGTGCTTAGACTCAGGAAGGCCATCTACGGATTGAAACAATCTCCAAGAGCATGGTACCACAAGCTAAGCTCAACATTGAATGGAAGAGGCTTTGTGAAATCACAAGCAGACCATTCTCTCTTCACGCTCACCAGCAAGGAAGGTATCATAGTCATTCTGGTATATGTGGATGACATAATCATCACTGGTAGCAACAAGGAAGGTATCATCTCAACTAAATCTTTTCTCAAATCTACTTTTGATATTAAGGATTTGGGAGAGTTAAAGTACTTCCTTGGGATTGAATTTTTGCCGCTCTAAAGAGGGGCTGTTCATGTCTCAAAGGAAGTACACACTTGATATCTTGAATGAGGCAGGAACCATTGGAAGCAGACAGGCCAAAACACCATTGGAAGAAGGCTACAAGGTGCTGCGAGAGGGGGAGTATGAAGCTACTCCATTCGAGGATGTCAAGAAGTATAGAAGAATGGTGGGCAAGCTTATCTATCTAACCATTACCCGACCTGATGTGTGCTTTGCTGTGAACCAAGTAAGCCAGCACATGGGATCTCCTAAGGTGCATCACTGGAACATGGTGGAAAGGATCTTAAGATACTTGAGAGAGGCGCCTGGTCAAGGAGTGTGGATGGCATGTAACAAGAACACTGAAGTGGTTGGGTACTGTGATGCTGATTGGGCTGGAGATAGAGTTGATAGAAGATCAACTACAGGCTATTGCACCTTCATTGGAGGAAATTGGTCACATGGAAGAGCAAGAAGCAGAAGGTGGTATCATGTTCAATGCTGAGGCAGAGTATAGATCAATGAGGAAGCTACAAGTGAGCTTATATGGATCAAGGGACTGCTAAAGACTTGGGAGATCGAGATCAAACACACCAATGACTATGCATTGTAACAATCAGGCTGCAATACACATTGCATCCAACTCAGTCTTCC
>NW_026618340.1:0-12639 GCF_000801105.2 Raphanus sativus
AGTGGGATATCTTTCTTACTCACAACTCCTATGAGATTTATTCAACTTCCTGGTTATTCTCCACTGATTAGTGGTTCCAAATAAAGCTTCTTAGATCGTGGTTCATCCTGGTTTGATAAGAATCATGAAGATATTGCCATATGTCCGAACAGGCTAATCTGGAATCATCTGGATAGAAAGTGGGATATCTTCTTACTCACAACTCCTATGAGATTTATTCAACTTCCTGGTTATTCTCCACTGATTAGTGGTTTCCAAATAAAGCTTCTTAGATCGTGGTTCATCCTGGTTTGATAAGAATCATGAAGATATTGCCATATGTCCGAACAGGCTAATCTGGAATCATCTGGATAGAAAGTGGGATATCTTCTTTCTCACAACTCCTATGAGATTTATTCAACTTCCTGGTTATTCTCCACTGATTAGTGGTTCCAAATAAAGCTTCTTAGATCGTGGTTCATCCTGGTTTGATAAGAATCATGAAGATATGGCATATGTCCGAACAGGCTAATCTGGAATCATCTGGATAGAAAGTGGGATATCTTCTTACTCACAACACTTGAGATTTATTCAACTTCCTGGTTATTCTCCACTGATTAGTGGTTCCAAATAAAGCTTCTTAGATCGTGGTTCATCCTGGTTTGATAAGAATCATGAAGATAATGCATATGTCCGAACAGGCTAATCTGGAATCATCTGGATAGAAGGTGGGATATCTTCTTACTCACAACACCTATGAGATTTATTCAACTTCCTGGTTATTCTCCACTGATTAGTGGTTCCAAATAAAGCTTCTTAGATCGTGGTTCATCCTGGTTTGATAAGAATCATGAAGATATTGCCATATGTCCGAACAGGCTAATCTGGAATCATCTGGATAGAAAGTGGGATATCTTCTTACTCACAACTCCTATGAGATTTATTCAACTTCCTGGTTATTCTCCACTGATTAGTGGTTCCAAATAAAGCTTCTTAGATCGTGGTTCATCCTGGTTGATAAGAATCATGAAGATTATGCCATATGTCCGAACAGGCTAATCTGGAATCATCTGGATAGAAAGTGGGATATCTTCTTACTCACAACTCCTATGAGATTTATTCAACTTCCTGGTTATTCTCCACTGATTAGTGGTTCCAAATAAAGCTTCTTAGATCGTGGTTCATCCTGGTTTGATAAGAATCATGAAGATATTGCCATATGTCCGAACAGGCTAATCTGGAATCATCTGGATAGAAAGTGGGATATCTTCTTACTCACAACTCCTATGAGATTTATTCAACTTCCTGGTTATTCTCCACTGATTAGTGGTTCCAAATAAAGCTTCTTAGATCGTGGTTCATCCTGGTTTGATAAGAATCATGAAGATATTGGCATATGTCCGAACAGGCTAATCTGGAATCATCTGGATAGAAAGTGGGATATCTTCTTACTCACAACTCCTATGAGATTTATTCAACTTCCTGGTTATTCTCCACTGATTAGTGGTTCCAAATAAAGCTTCTTAGATCGTGGTTCATCCTGGTTTGATAAGAATCATGAAGATATTGCCATATGTCCGAACAGGCTAATCTGGAATCATCTGGATAGAAAGTGGGATATCTTCTTACTCACAACTCCTATGAGATTTATTCAACTTCCTGGTTATTCTCCACTGATTAGTGGTTCCAAATAAAGCTTCTTAGATCGTGGTTCATCCTGGTTTGATAAGAATCATGAAGATAATGGCATATGTCCGAACAGGCTAATCTGGAATCATCTGGATAGAAAGTGGGATATCTTCTTACTCACAACACTTATGAGATTTATTCAACTTCCTGGTTATTCTCCACTGATTAGTGGTTCCAAATAAAGCTTCTTAGATCGTGGTTCATCCTGGTTTGATAAGAATCATGAAGATATTGCCATATGTCCGAACAGGCTAATCTGGAATCATCTGGATAGAAAGTGGGATATCTTCTTACTCACAACTCCTATGAGATTTATTCAACTTCCTGGTTATTCTCCACTGATTAGTGGTTCCAAATAAAGCTTCTTAGATCGTGGTTCATCCTGGTTTGATAAGAATCATGAAGATATTGCCATATGTCCGAACAGGCTAATCTGGAATCATCTGGATAGAAAGTGGGATATCTTCTTACTCACAACTCCTATGAGATTTATTCAACTTCCTGGTTATTCTCCACTGATTAGTGGTTCCAAATAAAGCTTCTTAGATCGTGGTTCATCCTGGTTTGATAAGAATCATGAAGATATTGCCATATGTCCGAACAGGCTAATCTGGAATCATCTGGATAGAAAGTGGGATATCTTCTTACTCACAACTCCTATGAGATTTATTCAACTTCCTGGTTATTCTCCACTGATTAGTGGTTCCAAATAAAGCTTCTTAGATCGTGGTTCATCCTGGTTTGATAAGAATCATGAAGATAATGGCATATGTCCGAACAGGCTAATCTGGAATCATCTGGATAGAAGGTGGGATATCTTCTTGCTCACAACACTTATGAGATTTATTCAACTTCCTGGTTATTCTCCACTGATTAGTGGTTCCAAATAAAGCTTCTTAGATCGTGGTTCATCCTGGTTTGATAAGAATCATGAAGATATTGCCATATGTCCGAACAGGCTAATCTGGAATCATCTGGATAGAAAGTGGGATATATCTTCTTACTCACAACTCCTATGAGATTTATTCAACTTCCTGGTTATTCTCCACTGATTAGTGGTTCCAAATAAAGCTTCTTAGATCGTGGTTCATCCTGGTTTGATAAGAATCATGAAGATAATGGCATATGTCCGAACAGGCTAATCTGGAATCATCTGGATAGAAAGTGGGATATCTTCTTACTCACAACACTTATGAGATTTATTCAACTTCCTGGTTATTCTCCACTGATTAGTGGTTCCAAATAAAGCTTCTTAGATCGTGGTTCATCCTGGTTTGATAAGAATCATGAAGATATTGCCATATGTCCGAACAGGCTAATCTGGAATCATCTGGATAGAAAGTGGGATATCTTCTTACTCACAACTCCTATGAGATTTATTCAACTTCCTGGTTATTCTCCACTGATTAGTGGTTCCAAATAAAGCTTCTTAGATCGTGGTTCATCCTGGTTTGATAAGAATCATGAAGATATTGCCATATGTCCGAACAGGCTAATCTGGAATCATCTGGATAGAAAGTGGGATATCTTCTTACTCACAACTCCTATGAGATTTATTCAACTTCCTGGTTATTCTCCACTGATTAGTGGTTCCAAATAAAGCTTCTTAGATCGTGGTTCATCCTGGTTTGATAAGAATCATGAAGATATTGCCATATGTCCGAACAGGCTAATCTGGAATCATCTGGATAGAAAGTGGGATATCTTCTTACTCACAACTCCTATGAGATTTATTCAACTTCCTGGTTATTCTCCACTGATTAGTGGTTCCAAATAAAGCTTCTTAGATCGTGGTTCATCCTGGTTTGATAAGAATCATGAAGATGCCATATGTCCGAACAGGCTAATCTGGAATCATCTGGATAGAAAGTGGGATATCTTCTTACTCACAACTCCTATGAGATTTATTCAACTTCCTGGTTATTCTCCACTGATTAGTGGTTCCAAAATAAGCTTCTTAGATCGTGGTTCATCCGGTTTGATAAGAATCATGAAGATAATGGCATATGTCCGAACAGGCTAATCTGGAATCATCTGGATAGAAGGTGGGATATCTTCTTGCTCACAACACTTATGAGATTTATTCAACTTCCTGGTTATTCTCCACTGATTAGTGGTTCCAAATAAAGCTTCTTAGATCGTGGTTCATCCTGGTTTGATAAGAATCATGAAGATATTGCCATATGTCCGAACAGGCTAATCTGGAATCATCTGGATAGAAAGTGGGGATATCTTCTTACTCACAACTCCTATGAGATTTATTCAACTTCCTGGTTATTCTCCACTGATTAGTGGTTCCAAATAAAGCTTCTTAGATCGTGGTTCATCCTGGTTTGATAAGAATCATGAAGATATTGCCATATGTCCGAACAGGCTAATCTGGATCATCTGGATAGAAGGGGGGCTTTCTTACTCACAACTCCTATGAGATTATTCAACTTCCTGGTTATTCTCCACTGATTAGTGGTTCCAAATAAAGCTTCTTAGATCGTGGTTCATCCTGGTTTGATAAGAATCATGAAGATATTGCCATATGTCCGAACAGGCTAATCTGGAATCATCTGGATAGAAGTGGGATTCTTCTTTACTCACAACTCCTATGAGATTTATTCAACTTCCTGGTTATTCTCCACTGATTAGTTGGTTCCAAATAAAGCTTCTTAGATCGTGGTTCATCCTGGTTTGATAAGAGATCATGAAGATATTGCCATATGTCCGAACAGGCTAATCTGGAATCATCTGGATAGAAAGTGGGATATCTTCTTACTCACAACTCCTATGAGATTTATTCAACTTCCTGGTTCTCCACTGATTAGTGGTTCCAAATAAAGCTTCTTAGATCGTGGTTCATCCTGGTTTGATAAGAATCATGAAGATATGCCATATGTCCGAACAGGCTATCTGGAATCATCTGGATAGAAGTGGGATATCTTCTTGCTCACAACTCCTATGAGATTTATTCAACTTCCTGGTTATTCTCCACTGATTAGTGGTTCCAAATAAAGCTTCTTAGATCGTGGTTCATCCTGGTTTGATAAAATCATGAAGATAATGGCATATGTCCGAACAGGCTAATCTGAATCATCTGGATAGAAGTGGGATATCTTCTTGCTCACAACACCTATGAGATTTATTCAACTTCCTGGTTATTCTCCACTGATTAGTGGTTCCAAATAAAGCTTCTTAGATCGTGGTTCATCCTGGTTTGATAAGAATCATGAAGATATTGGCATATGTCCGAACAGGCTAATCTGGAATCATCTGGATAGAAGGTGGGATATCTTCTTACTCACAACACTTATGAGATTTATTCAACTTCCTGGTTATTCTCCACTGATTAGTGGTTCCAAATAAAGCTTCTTAGATCGTGGTTCATCCTGGTTTGATAAGAATCATGAAGATATTGCCATATGTCCGAACAGGCTAATCTGGAATCATCTGGATAGAAAGTGGGATATCTTCTCTCACAACTCCTATGAGATTTATTCAACTTCCTGGTTATTCTCCACTGATTAGTGGTTCCAATAAAGCTTCTTAGATCGTGGTTCATCCTGGTTTGATAAGAATCATGAAGATATTGGCATATGTCCGAACAGGCTAATCTGGAATCATCTGGATAGAAAGTGGGATATCTTCTTACTCACAACCCTTATGAGATTTATTCAACTTCCTGGTTATTCTCCACTGATTAGTGGTTCCAAATAAAGCTTCTTAGATCGTGGTTCATCCTGGTTTGATAAGAATCATGAAGATATGCATATGTCCGAACAGGCTAATCTGGAATCATCTGGATAGAAAGTGGGATATCTTCTTACTCACAACTCCTATGAGATTTATTCAACTTCCTGGTTATTCTCCACTGATTAGTGGTTCCAAATAAAGCTTCTTAGATCGTGGTTCATCCTGGTTTGATAAGAATCATGAAGATAATTGCCATATGTCCGAACAGGCTAATCTGGAATCATCTGGATAGAAGGTGGGATATCTTCTTGCTCACAACACTTATGAGATTTATTCAACTTCCTGGTTATTCTCCACTGATTAGTGGTTCCAAATAAAGCTTCTTAGATCGTGGTTCATCCTGGTTTGATAAGAATCATGAAGATATTGCCATATGTCCGAACAGGCTAATATGGAATCATCTGGATAGAAAGTGGGATATCTTCTTACTCACAACTCCTATGAGATTTATTCAACTTCCTGGTTATTCTCCACTGATTAGTGGTTCCAAATAAAGCTTCTTAGATCGTGGTTCATCCTGGTTTGATAAGAATCATGAAGATATTGCCTTATGTCCGAACAGGCTAATCTGGAATCATCTGGATAGAAAGTGGGATATCTTCTTAATAACAACTCCTATGAGACTTATTCAACTTCCTGGTTATTCTCCACTGATTAGTGGTTCCAAATAAAGCTTCTTAGATCGTGGTTCATCCTGGTTTGATAAGAATAATGAAGATATTGCCATATGTCGAACAGGCTAATCTGGAATCATCTGGATATAAAGTGGATATCTTCTTACTCACAACTCCTGTGAGATTTATTCAACTTCCTGGTTATTCTCCACTGATTAGTGGTTCCCAATCAAGCTTCTTATATATTGGTTCATCCTGGTTTGATAAGAATCATGAAGATATTGACATATGTCCGAACAGGCTAATCTGGAATCATCTGGATAGAAAGTGGGATATCTTCTTACTCACAACTCCTATGAGATTTATTCAACTTCCTGGTTATTCTCCACTGATTAGTGGTTCCAAATAAAGCTTCTTAGATCGTGGTTCATCCTGGTTTGATAAGAATCATGAGGATAATGGCATATGTCCGAACAGGCAAATCTAAATCATCTGGATAGAAGGTGGGATATCTTCTTGCTCACAACACTTATGAGATTTATTCAACTTCCTGGTTATTCTCCACTGATTAGTGGTTCCAAATAAAGCTTCTTAGATCGTGGTTCATCCTGGTTTGATAAGAATCATGAAGATATTGCCATATGTCCGAACAGGCTAATCTGGAATCATCTGGATAGAAAGTGGGATATCTTCTTACTCACAATGAAGTTTTGTAAAGATTTATGTGATAATATGAGAGATTTATGAAGAGAGTACACGATTTGGTATGAATGAATTATGAAGAACAAGAGTGATGAGTGAGAGAGTGTGACGAACAAGGAGAGAGTGAAATGAGGAATTATATTTCCTTAGATTGATAGTTATGTGATACAGCCTATTTAAAGGCAAACAAGACATTGCAACTTGCAATGAGGTAATCAATAAACAATGAGAGGTAGTACAGAAAAGATTAAACAATGTGGAGAGACTTCTGGCGTGATCAGGCTCGTGCAGCTGAGGGAAAGCGACAGCTCCCAACGGTCCACTCTGCCTTGATCTTCCTTAACCCGCCCGTGACTCTTCTCCAACGTCTCTCTTCTCTTGGTGTCGACATCCTTCACATTTCTAGTATATTTAAACCATGTGCTTCTCATGTCTAAGTCCTCAACGTGCCTTGCATGCCATGTTAGGTTAGATCCCACATGTTGCACTAAAACTGCACCATTGATTATTCTCATGCGTGTCTTGTTCTCTTCTTCATAGTCTTGTATCTCTTATTCTCTTCATGTCAACACTCCCCCTCAAGCTTGACCATATGGAACAAGTCAAGCTTGGAAGTCATGAAGCAATCCCTCATTAAAACCTTGCAAGGAAAACCCATTGGGACAAAACCTTGCAAGGAAAAAGAGTAGATCACTTCATGAAGGAGAGATCACTGACATGAGAGGTTTATGAGTCCAAGTTTTGGATGGATGAACTCACAAACCTTGCTGCTGGCTGCCTTGGTGAAGATGTCAGCTAGTTGATCCTCACTTCTTGTGTAGCATGGAAGAATCACTCGCTGCTCTACTGCTTGTCTCACCTTGTGGCAATCCACTTCTATATGCTTGGTTCTTTCATGGAAGACTGAGTTGGAGGCAATGTGTATTGCTGCCTGATTGTCACAATGCATGATCATTGGCGTGTTGATCTCAATACCCAAATCCTTTAGCAGTCCTTTGATCCATATGAGCTCACTTGTAAGTCTCCTCATAGATCTGTACTCTGCCTCAGCACTTGAGCAGGACACCACCTTTTGCTTCTTGCTTTTCCATGTAACCAAGTTCCCTCCAATGAAGGTACAGTAGCCTGTGGTCGATCTTCTATCAACCCTATCTCCAGCCCAATCCGCATCACAGTAACCCACAACCTCAGTGCTCTTGTTACATGCCATCCAGACTCCTTGTCCTGGTGCTTCCCTTAGATACCTTAGGATTCTTTCCACCATGTTCCAGTGATGCACCTTAGGAGCTCCCATGTGTTGGCTCACTTGGTTTACTGCAAAGCATAGGTCTGGTCTGGTGATTGTCAAGTAGATGAGCTTACCAACCATTCTTCTATACTTCTTGACATCTTGAAATGGAGTAGCTTCATACTCCCCCTCTCGCAGTACCTTGTAGTCTTCTTCTAATGGAGTTTTAGCTTTTCTACTTCCAAGGTTTCCTGCCTCATTTAAAATGTCAAGTGTGTACTTCCTTTGAGATAAGAAAAGCCCCTCTTTAGATCGGCATATTTCAATCCCAAGGAAGTACTTTAACTCTCCCAAATCCTTAATATCAAAGACATTTTTAAGGAAAGATTTAGTTGAGATGATACCTTCCTTGTTGCTACCAGTGATGATTATATCATCAACATATACCAGTATGACTATGATACCTTCCTTGCTGGTGAGAGTAAAGAGAGAATGGTCTTGTTGAGACTTCACAAAGCCTCTTCCATTCAGTGTTGTGCTTAGCTTGTGGTACCATGCTCTTGGGGATTGTTTTAATCCGTAGATGGCCTTCCTTAGTCTCAGCACATTCCCTGGTTTTACCATCTTTTCAAGACCAGGAGGAGGTCTCATGTACACTTCATCTTCTAGCTCTCCTTGAAGAAAGGCATTCTTCACATCCATTTGCCACAAGTCCCACTCTAAGTTGACTGCAAGTGATAGAAGAATCCTTATGGTATGTAGTTTTGCTACTGGTGCAAATGTATCCAAGTAGTCTTCACCATAGACTTGTGTGTAGCCTCTTGCCACCAGTCTGGTCTTCTTCCTTTCTGGCTTTCCATTGGCTCCATACTTGATTGTGAAGAGTAATCGGCTTGTCACTGCTTTCTTCCCTTTGGGAAGCTCACTTTCAAAGAATGTTTCATTCTTTTCCATGGCTCCCATCTCATCTCCAACAGATGCTCCCCACTCCTCATCTTGCATTGCTTCCTCATATGTCTTTGGAATCCATTCCTGATCCAATTCAGTGATGAAGGCTTGATGCTCTGCTGGGTAGTGAGCTAGTGAGCATACTGCACTAATGGGGTGTGCCACGGCTTCTGCATTGAAGTACACTCTTGTCTTGGTCCATTCTGAAGCTGGTTTCCTGATCCTTGTACTTCTTCTAGGTTGTATCTGTTCAGGTTCTGCTTCAGCTTCAGTGACTCCGGTTGGTGCCATCTCATTGACTCCAGTTGGCGCCATCATCTCATCTTGATCATGAGATACTGAGGTTTCTTGAGTTTGCATTGGTTGTTGCTCAGTCCTATCACCCCCTTCAGGATCAAGATGAGTGATCTCAACATCTGTAGCTGCTTCTTCTGTAGCTTGTGTTGGAACCTCACTGACCGGGGCTGGTGATCTAGATAAACTGATGCCAAGCCTCTCCATTACCATTCTAAGGTTACTTGCTCTGTCTGAGGCAGATTGAGATAGGTTCTCAAGCTCTTCCCAACTCCTCTCAGCATAGTAGCCTTTTGATTCCAGAAACTTCACATCCTTGGATACTAGGACTCTTCTTGTGTCTGGAACATAGCACTTCTATCCTTTCTGATGTGTGGAATAACCTATGAACATTGCCTTAGTACTCTTTGCTTCCAGCTTGTTCCTTAGTTCTCCTGGTACAAACACAAAACACACACACCCAAAAACCCGCAAGTGATCAAGAGATGGTTTAGTTTTGTTTAGTACCTCATATGGTGTGGAGTCAAGAAGCACTCTGGTTGGCGTGCGGTAGATTAGATAAGTGGCAGTGACCACTGCATCTCCCCAAAACCTCTTAGGCACATTTGCATGAAACATGATGCTTCTGGCTACCTCCATTAAGTGTCTATTCTTCCTCTCAGCTACACCATTTTGTTGTGGAGTATAAGGACAGCTGGTTTGTTGTATGATTCCGTGTGTGGCTAAGTATTGTTTGAAGGCTGTGCTTGTATATTCACCACCATTATCTGATCTAAGAATTTTAATCTTAACATTGAAATGGTTAGTGATATAGTTTTGAAAATTTTTAAATGCTTCTAGCACCCTATCCTTTGATTGCAACAGAGTTATCCAAGTATACTTAGATTTTTCATCTATGAATGTCACAAAATACTTATACTGATCTCTAGATGCACAAGGAGCAGTCCACACATCACTATGAATTAAATCAAAGCAATTTTCATAGATAGTCTTGGATTTAGGAAACACATTTCTACAATGTTTTCCCAATATACAAGCTTCACAATCACTTTTAAACTTAATACTCGGCAATAGGATGTTCAAAGCATGAGAGTGAGGATGTCCTAGTCTAGCATGCCACATTACATCTTTAGGGAATTCAGAAACAGAAACAAATGCACTAGATAATTCAGAAGCTGGTCTTGTGTCCTCAAGCAGGTATAGATCGCCCTTGGTGACACCTTTCCCAAGCAACTTACTAGAATCAATATCCTGAAAATACACACTGTTAGGAGTGAAGGTAACATTGCAATTTAAATCATTAGTTACCCTCTTAACAGACAGCAAGTTTGAAGCAAAGGTTGGCATATACAGGGCTTTAGATTCTTTATCAAACAATCTAAGATCTCCTACACCTTTTATTGGAATCTTATCCCCATTTGCTATCATCACATTTCCTAAGGCTGGTTCAACATTTTTAATCAAATTTAAATCACTGATCATGTGGTGAGAAGCACCAGAATCAATTACCAGAGGTTTAATAAATTTTAAAACATCACCAGCAGTGTGATAAGCATTAAGAGATAGACCAAGGGTTCTAGAGATACCAGATTCTTTTAGGGCCTTGATGAGAGCTTCCACATCAGACTTCTTGAGAAGCTCATCCAGGTTGACCCTTGGTGCCGTGTACACTGAGGTTGATGCCATTGCACTTCCTCCACCATGGTTAGGAGTCGCCGGCTCACCATCAGTTGTGAAGTTAGCTCTTGCATCCTGGTACTGAGATCTTCCCTCCTTGAATTTGTTTGGCTTCAGGTGAGGGTGAAGGATCCAGCACTTATCCTTTAGATGCCCCTTCTTCTTGCAATGATCACAGATCAAGGATTTTCTATCCTCTGGTTTGTATGCAGCTTTGTTGGCCACAATCTCCTCAGCTTGATGCGCCATGTTCAAGTCTCCTTTGCTTCCAAAGAGACTCACTGACCCCTCTTCCTTCTGGATTTGTGCACAAACATCATCTAGATCAGGGAGTTTATCAGCTCTCAGGATGTGTTTGATCAGTGCTCCATAGGATGTGTTGAGGGTGAGAAGCATTCCAAAGACTTTATCTTCTTCACGCCTGGCTAGGAGAATGTCAGGATCCACAGTGTGAGGTCTCAGCAGCTCCAGCTCGGCCCAAAGAGATCTAAACTTGCCAAAATGTGATTGAAACTCCATGTCTCCTTGGTTGAGACCATTTAGAGCTTTCTTCACTTCAAAGACCCTTTGTCAGGTTGGAAACATTTCCATACACTTTGTACAGAGTGTCCCATAGCTGCTTGGTGGTCTCACAGTAGGAGTAGGACTCCATGATTGCGGGTTCAAGAGAGCTAAGTAGAGCTGAGAGCACCATGAGGTCTTCTTGTCCCCATTTGTCTTCATCAGCTTCTTCTTTCTCTTTCCCTTCTCTTCTTGGACAGTGGGCTTTGTGGGAGCTTCAGTTGTTGCATACTTCCACAAGCCTTTGCCTCCAAGAGCTCTCTTCACCATCCTGGCCCAGAAGAGGTAATTAAACCCCTTTAAGGTCACAGGAATGTTGAGTTGTTTGGTGGTGGTTGTTGTTTTCATCCATCTTTCTTCAATTCGCCAAGAACAGGAGAGAGAAAGTTTAGGAGATGATTTTGAGATAAGAACAGAGTAATTTGCGGAAGAGAATAGGTTTCAAGAGCTTTGATGCTCTGATACCATGAAGTTTTGTAAAGATTTATGTGATAATATGAGAGATTTATGAAGAGAGTACACGATTTGGTATGAATGAATTATGAAGAACAAGAGTGATGAGTGAGAGAGTGTGACGAACAAGGAGAGAGTGAAATGAGGAATTATATTTCCTTAGATTGATAGTTATGTGATACAGCCTATTTAAAGGCAAACAAGACATTGCAACTTGCAATGAGGTAATCAATAAACAATGAGAGGTAGTACAGAAAAGATTAAACAATGTGGAGAGACTTCTGGCGTGATCAGGCTCGTGCAGCTGAGGGAAAGCGACAGCTCCCAACGGTCCACTCTGCCTTGATCTTCCTTAACCCGCCCGTGACTCTTCTCCAACGTCTCTCTTCTCTTGGTGTCGACATCCTTCACATTTCTAGCATATTTAAACCATGTGCTTCTCATGTCTAAGTCCTCAACGTGCCTTGCATGCCATGTTAGGTTAGATCCCACATGTTGCACTAAAACTGCACCATTGATTATTCTCATGCGTGTCTTGTTCTCTTCTTCATAGTCTGTATCTCTTATCTCTTCATGTCAACACACAACTCCTATGAGATTTATCAACTTCCTGGTTATTCTCCACTGATTAGTGGTTCCAAATAAAGCTTCTTAGATCGTGGTTCATCCTGGTTTTGATAAGAATCATGAAGATATTGCCTTATGTCCGAACAGGCTAATCTGGAATCATCTGGATAGAAAGTGGGATATCTT